>NW_027288153.1:0-140968 GCF_047511675.1 Marmota flaviventris | reverse complement strand
AGGGTTAGGGTTAGGGTTAGTCTTAAGGTTAGGGTTAGGATAAGGGTAAGGTTTAGTGTTATGTTTAGGATTAGGGTTAGGGTTAGGTATAGTGTTAGGGTCAGTTTAATTTAAGGTTTATTGTTAGGGTTAGATTAGGGTGAGGGTTTGGTTTAGGGTTAGGGTTAAGTTTACGGTTTGGGGTAGTGTTAGATTTATTGTTAGGTTTAGTGTTAGATTTAGGTTTAGGATTGGTTAGTCTTATGGTTACTGTTAGAGTTAGGTTAGGGTTAGTGTTAGGGTTAAAGTTAGGTTTAAGGATAGGTTTGGGTTAGGATGAGTTTTACGTTTCACATTAGGCTTTGGGGTAGTGTTGGGGTTATGGTTTGTGTTAGGGTTATTGTTAGTGTTAGGTCTAGAGTTGCAGTTAGAATGAGAGTTAGAATTAGGTTTAGTGTAATGTTTACGGTTAGTGTTAGGCTTAGTGTTAGGGTTAGGTTTATGTTTAGGGTTAGTGTTAGAATTAGCGTTTGTGTTTATGTTGGGTTCAGGTTTAGGGTTAGGATTAGGATTAGGGTTAGGTTTAGTGTTTTGTTTAGTGTTAGTGCCAGGTTTATGGGTAGTGTTATGGTTAGGGTTAGGGATAGTGTTAGGGTATGGTAAAATTTGGTTTACTGTTAGTTTTAGGGTTAGAGTTATGCTTAGGTTTAGTGTTAGAGTTAGTTTTAGGGTTAGGTTAGAGTTAAGGTTTGTGTTAGGGTTTGTGTTTGGGTTAGGGTTAGGATTAGGGTTATGGATAAGTTAAGAGTTAGTGTTAGGGTTAATTTTAGGGTTAGGTTTAGCGTTAGTTTTAGAGTTAAGGGTAGGGTTATGGTTAGGGTTTGGTTAAGTTTAGGGTTATGGTTATGGTTTGCTTAATTTTAGGGTTAGGGTTAGGGTTAGGGTTAAGTTTAGAGTTAGGGTTAGGCTTAGTGTTACGGGTAGAGTTAGGGTTAGTTATATGTTTAGGGTTAGGGTTAGGGTTTGTTTTAGGGGTAGATTTAGGTTTAGGGTTATGGATAAGTTTACGGTTAGTGTTAAAGTTGTGGTTAGGATTAGGGTTTGGCTTAGATTTCAGTGTAGAAGTATTATTAGAGTTAGGGTTAAGTTTAGGGTTAGCATTTCGTTTAGGGTTAAGTTCTGGTCTAGATTTAAAGTTACACTTAGGATTTGGTTTAGGGTTAGTTTTAGAGTTAGGGTTAGGGTTAGTGTTAGTGTTAGGGTTTGGTTTAGTCTTATGATTAGGGGTAGGTTCGGGATTGTGGGTAGTGTGTTATGGTTATTGTTGTTTAGAGTTAGGTTTAGCATTATGGTAAAAGTTAT
Organism: Marmota flaviventris; assembly: GCF_047511675.1. NCBI lineage: Eukaryota > Metazoa > Chordata > Mammalia > Rodentia > Sciuridae > Marmota > Marmota flaviventris. Next base: position 139,627 of record NW_027288153.1, on the reverse strand, counting down.
TGGTAGGTTTTATTTTAGTGTGATGGTTAGGATTAGGTTTAGTTTTACGGATAGTGTTAAAATTCGTGTTAGATTTAGGGTTAGGGTAGGGTTTTGGTTAGTGTTAGCGTTTGGGTTTGTGTTAGGGTTAGGGTTAGGGTTTCTAAGGTTTACAGTTAGGTATAAGGTTAGTGTTAGTGTTAGGGTTACACTTAGGATAAGATTGGGGTTAGTGTTAAAGTTAGGGCAAGTGTTAGGGTTAGGTTTATGGTTATTTTTATTGTTAAGGTTTTGTTTAGTGTTAGGTTTAGGTTAAGGGATAGGGTTAGTCTTAACACTAGGGTTAGGAATAGGTTTTAGGCTAGTGTTAAGGGTAGGGTTAGGTTTAGTGTTAAGTTTAGGGTTATGGATAGTGTTAGGTATAGGATTAGGGTTAAAGTTAGTGTAAGGTTTAAGGTTAGGGTTAGGATTATGTTTAGATTTAGTTTTACTAAATGTTTACGGTTAAAGTTAGGGTTAGTGTAAGGGTTAGGTTTGGGGTTATGGTTTGGTTTAGTGTTAGGTTGAGAGCTAGGGTTAGGGTTAGATTTAGGGTTCAGCTTAGGGTTAGGTTTAGGGTTTGGTTTTGGTTAGGGTTAGAGTTAGGTTAGTGTTAGGTTTAGGGTGAATGTTAGGTTTAGAGTTACCGTTAGAATTAGTGTTAGGATTAGGGTTAGGGTAATGTTTATGGTTTGGGTTCGGGTTAGTGTTAGGTTTAGGGTTAGGGTTAGGGTTAATTTAGGTTTTGTCTATAGGTTAGGGTTATTGTCCGTGTTACAGGTAGAATTAGGGATAGTGTTAGGTTTAGGGTTAGGGTTAGGGTTAGGATAGGGTTAGGTTAAGTGTTATTGTTAGGATTATAATTAGGTTTCTGGTTAGGATTAGGGTTAGTGTTAGAGTTTTGTTTAGTGTTAGGGTTACGGTTAGTGTTAGAGTTAGGGTTATTCTTAAGATTAGTTTTAGGATTAAGGTTAGATTCGGTTTTAGGGTTAGGGTTAGATTAAGAGTTAGGGTTACGTTAGGGTTATGGTTTTGTTAGGCTTAGAGTCAGGGTTAGGGTTAGGGTTAGGATTAGGGTTATGAATAGGATTAGGGTTAGAGTTAAAGTTATGGTTATGCTTAATGTTAGGGTTAGGGTTAGGGTTAGGTGTAGGTTTAGGTTAAGGGTTAGGGTTAGGGTCAGGTTTAGTGTTAAAATTAGAGTTTGTGTTAAGGTTATGTTAGAGTAATTCTTAGGGATAGGGTTGATTTTAGGGTGAGGTTTAGGGTTATGGTTAGGGTTAGGGTTAGGGTGAGTGTTAGAGTTAGGGTTAGGGTTTGTGTTAGGGTTATGGTTAGCATTAGGATTAGTGTTAGGTTTCGAGTTAATGTTAGAATTAGAGTTAGGATTAGGGTTAGGATTAGGGTTAGGGTTAGTGTTTGGGTTAGGGTTAAGGTTAAATTTAGGGTTAAGTTTAGTGTTAAGGTTAAATTTAGTTTTAGGTTTAGTGTTAGATTTAGGGTTAGGGTTAGGGTTAGGATTAAGGTTAGGGTTAAGTTTATGGTTACTGTTAGGGGTATGTTAGAGTTAGTTGTTACATTTCTCATTAGGGTTTTTTTTTGGGGGGAAGTGTTTAGGATTAGGGTTAGAGTTAGGATTAGGGTTAGGTTTAGGGTTAGGGTTAGAATTATGTTTAGAGTTAGTGTTAAGATTAGAGTTATGTTAGTGTTTATATTTTGCTCTAGGGTTAGTGTATGGTCAGGGTTTGGGTTGGGGTTAGTGTTGGATTAGGTTTTGTCTTAACTTTAGGGATAGTGTTCGGTTAGGATTAGGGTTAGGATAGTGTTAGGGTTAGGGTTAGTTTTAGTGTTAGGATTAGGATTAGTGTTAGGTTTAGAATTAGGTTTCCAGTTAGGGTTAAGTTTAGGGGTAATGTTATGGTTAAGGTTAGTGTTAAGGTAAGGGTTTGTGTTTAGATAAGGTTTAAATTTAGTTTACTGTTAGGGTTATTGTTAGGATTAGGATTAGCATTAGGGTTAGGGCTAGGTTTAGTGTTAGTGTGAGGGTTAGGGTTAGTTTTAGTGTTATTGTTAGGTTTAGGATTACTCTTAGGATTAGGTTTAGGGTTATGGTTAGGTTTAGTGTTAGGTTTAAGGTTAGTTTTAGAGTTAGTTTTAGGGTTATATTAGGTTACGGTTAGGGTTATGGTTAGGTTTAGCTTTAGAATTAGGTTTAGAGTCAAAGTTATGTTTAGGCTCAGTTTTAGGGTTAGCGTTAGGTTTAGGTGTAGGTTTAGATTTAGGGTTCAGGTTTGGATTAGGTTTAGGATTAGCGTTAGGTTTAGGGTCAGGATTATGGGTAGTGTTAGTGTTAAAGTTAGGGTTAGTGTTAGGGTCAGGATTATGGTTAGTGTTAGTGTTAATGTTAGTGTTTGAATTAGGGTTAGCATTAAGGTTAGTGTTAGGTTTAAGGTTATGTTTAGTTTTAGTTTTAGGGTTAGGGTTAGTGATAGTGTTAGAGTTACGTTTTCTATTACGGTTAGCGTTAGGGTTAGGCTCAGTGTTATCCTTAGGTTTAGGTTTAGCATTAGTGTTGGGTTTAGCATTAGTGTTAGGTTTAGTTTTACAGTTAGAATTAGTGTCATCATTAGATTTAGGTTTAGGTTTAGGTTTAGAGTTAGTGTTAAAAGATTATAGTTAGGGTAAGTTTTACTGTTAGGTTTATGGCTATTGTTAAAGTTAGTGTTAGGTTTAGGTTGAGTGTTAGGTTTATAATTTGTGTTAGGGTTAGAGTTAGGGTTAGGGTTATAGTGTGGATTATGTGGAAGGTTAGGTTTAGGTTTAGGGTTAGGGTTAGTATTATGATTAGTGTTAGGGTTAGGGTTAGGTTAGAATTTGTGTTAGTGTTAGGGTTAAGGTTATTTCCAGGGTTAATGTTATATTTAGGGTTAGGGTTAGGTTAGGGTTAGGGTTAGGATAAGGGGTTAATGTTAGGGTTAGTATTAGTGTTAGGGTTAATTTTAGGGTTATGTTTACACTTAGGTTTAGGGTTAGTGTTAGATTATGGTTAGGGTTAGTTTTAGTCTTAGGGTTAGGTTTAGGGTTCATGTTAAGATTAGTGTTGGGATTAGGCTTAGGGTTAGGGTTAGAGTTCGGTTGATTATGATTTGTGTCAGGGTAAGTATTATAGTTAGGGTTAGCTTAGATTTAGTATTAGGATTAGTGTTTAGGTTAGTGTTAGTGTTAAGTTTAGGGTAAATGTTAGTGTTAAGGTTACATTTAGGTTTAGTGTTATAGTTAATATTAATATTAGGGTTAGGGTTAGTGTTAGGTTTAGGGTTATGATTAGGGTTAGGTTTAGGGTTAGGATTAGTTTTAAATTTAGGTTTACTGTTAAGGTTAGAGTTTGAGACAGGATTAGGTTTAGGGTTAAAATTAGTTTTAGGGTTAGGTTTGGTGTTAGGTTTAGGATTTGTGATATGTTTATGGTTACAATTATTTTTAGGGTTAGGGTTAGAGTTAGGGTTAGGCTTAGGGTTAGTGTTAGGGTTGGATTAGTGTTAGGGTTAGGGTTAGGAATAGGGTTAGTTTAAATGTTAGAATTAAGGTCAGGTTTAGGTGTAGAGTTATTATTATTGCTAAGGTTAGTTTTAAGGTTAGTGTTAGGATATGGTTAGTGTTTGTGGTAAGTTTAAGGTTAAAGTTAGCATTAGGTTTAGGGTTACTGTTAGGATTAGGTTAGGGTTAGGGTTAGGGGTAGGGGTAGGGTTACAGTTTGTGTCATGATTAGCGATAGGTTTAGTGTTTGGTTTGGGGTTAGGGTTAATGTTTGTGTTAGGATTAACGTTATGTTTAGGTTTAGTGGTAGATTTAGGGTTATGGTTAGAATTACTGTCAAGATTAGATTTAGGGTTAGGTTTCGTGTTAAGATTATTGTTAGGGAAATGTTTACAGTTAAGGTTAGGGTTAGTGTTAGGATTAAGATTAGGGTTAGGTTTAATATTAGGTTTAGGTTTTGTGTTAGGGTTAGGGTTAGTGTTAGGAGTAGGGGTATGATTAGGATTAGCAATAGGGTTAGGTTTAACTTTAGGATTAGGGTTAGGGTTTGGTTATGTTAGTTTTCAGGTTAGGGTTATGTTTAGTGGTAGTGTTTGTGTTAGGGAGAGTTTTAGTGTTATTGTTAGGTTTAGATTAGGGTTAAAGTTTATGTTACGTTTAGGGTTAGGGTTTTTTTTAGTGTTAGTGTTAGGGTTAGTGTTAGTATTAGAGGTAGGATTAGTTTTAGGGTTAGTGTTAGGGTTAGGCTTTGGTTAGGATAAGAGTTTTTGTTAGGGTTAGGGTTAAGTTTAGCCTTGTTTTTAGGATTAAGTTTAGTATTAGTTTTAATGTTAGTGTTAGGGTAAGGTTTCAGGTTAGTGTTAGGGTTAGGGTTAGGATTAGTGTTAGAGTTAAGGTTAGAATTAGTGTTAGACTTAGGTTGGGTTGATTTTTATTGTTATGGTTAGGATTAGGGTTAGGGTTGGGGTTAGGTTTAATGTTATGTTTAGTGTTAGTGTTCGAGTTAGGTTTAGGTTTATTGTAAGAATTAGTGTTAGTGGTAGGGTTACGTTTAGTGTAAGGGTTAGGGTTAGGTTTATTGTTAGGTTTAGGGTTAGTGTTAGGTTTAGGGTTAGAGTTAGGGTTAGGGTTATTGTTATGTTTAGGGTTTGTGTTAGGGTTAGGTTTAGGGTTAGGTTTAGGGTGAGTATTAGGGTAAGTGCTAGTGTTTGGGTTTGTGTTAGGGTTAGGTTTAGCTTTAGGCTTAGTGTCTGGGTAAAGGTTAGGGTTATGGTTAATATTAATGTTAGTTTTAGGGTTAGGTTTAGGATTAGGTTTAGGGTTTTGGTTCGGTTTAGGTTTAGTGTTAGGTTTAGGTTAGGGTTAGGGTTTTTGTTAGAGTTAGGGTTAGTGTTAAGTTGAGGTTTAGAGTAAGCGTTAGGTTCAGTGTTATGGTTAGGGTTAGGGTTATATTTTGGATTAGTTTTAGGGTTAGGGTTAGGTTTAGGATTAGGGTTAGTGTTGGAGTTATATTAGGGTTAGGGTTTGTGTTAGTTTTAGGGTTAGGGTTATTGTTAGGTTTAGGGTTAGTGTTACGTTTTGGGTTAGTGTTAGGTTTAGGGTTAGATTCAGTGTTAGAGTTTGTGTTAGAGTGAACGTTAGTGTTTGTCTTAGGGTTATTATTAGGGTTAATGTTTGTGTTAGGGTTAGGATTTGGGTTACGGTTAGGGTTAGGGTTAGGGTTAGTTATCAGTGTGCTTTCTATGCTTTGTTCCCTTTTGATGTAGTTCTAAACAGAGGCATTGAAAACACACTTTCAATTGAAAGTGTTTGTCAACCTTACACAAAACTCCAAGTTGCCTGATATCTCAACAAATACTTTTTTCACCCTATACCATTGATTCTTTGTAGGAATGATCAGCACTCCAGTCTCAATTGGCCCTCCAAATTTTGTTCTTCTAGAGTGAGTTGTTCATTTGCAACCCTTTGAGTTTTTAGGTTTTACTTTGTTTCCTCATATATGGATAGATGCAATTGGAATTATAAATAAAACGTGGTTTTTCCTAGCTGCTTGAAACTTGACCCTCTCAATTACTTCAGAGTGTGCTTTTTATGCTTTGTTCCTTTCAATGTAGCTCTAAAGAGAGGCAAGGAAAAAAACACTTTCATTTGAAAGCATTTGGCAACCTTTCACAGAACTCCGAGTTCACTGATATATGAGCAAATATTTTTTTTTTACCTGATTTGTTGATTCTTGGCAGGAATTATCAGAACTCCAGTTGCACTTGGCCCCTCAAATTTCGTTCTTCTAGGTTGAAATGTTCCTTTGCAGATACATTTTGAATTTTTAGGTTTCACTTTGTTATCCCCTATACGGATAGATGCAGTTGGAACTCTAAATCAAACAAGGTTTGTGCTAGCTGCTTGAAACTTGACACACTAAATTAGTTCTCAGTGTGATCTCTATGCTTTCTTTCCTCTTGAAGTAGCCTTAAGCAGAAACACTCATTATTCAAAGAAAAATTCCTTTTATTTGAAAGTGTTTGCCATGCTTTCACAGAACTACAAGTTTACTGAAATCTCAAATATTTTGTCACCCAATCTGTTTGATACTTGGCAAGAATAATTAGTATTGCAGTGACATTTTGCCTCCCAAATTTTGTTCTTCTAGGCTGAACCGGTCGTTTGCAGGAACAGTTTGAATTTTTAGGTTTCATTTCATTTTCCCCATAAATATACACTCATTTGGAACTCTAAATCAAACACGGTTTGTGCTACCTGCTTGAAACTTGACACACTCATTAGATCTCAATGCACTCTCTATGCTTTGTTTCCTCTTGAAGTAGCCTGAAGCAGAGGTTGAGAAAAAATACTTTCATTTGAAAGCGTTTTTCAAGCTTCCACAGAACTCCAAGTTTACTAAAATCTCAGCAACTAGTTTTTCAAATGAACTTGTTGATACTTGGCAGGAATGATCGGTACTTCAGTTGAACTTGGCCCTCCAAATTTTGTTCTTCTAGGTTGAAGCATTCGTTTGCAGGAACACTTTGAATTTTTAGATTTCACTTTGTTTTCCTCTATAGGAATAGATGCAGTTGAAACTCTAAACCAAACACGGTTTGTACTAGCTGCTTGAAACTTGACATTTGTAGAAGTACAAATTTCATACTCCTACATTGAGGTGTTCATTTGCAGGAACACATTGAATTTTTAGATTTCACTTCGTTTCCCCTGATAGGCATAGATGCAGTTGGAACTCTAAATCAAAAACGGTTTGTGCTAGCTTCTTGAAACTTGACACACTAAATCAGTTCTGAGTGTTCTTTTAATACATTGTTTCCTCTTGATGTAGCCCTAAGCAGAGACAAATGTCAGTCAAAGAAAAATCACTTTCAATTGAAAGTATTTGCCAAGCTTCTACAGACCTCCATATTTTCTGAAATCTCAGCAAATATTTTTTTTCAAACATATCTTGTTGATACTTGGCAGGATTGATTGGTACTCCAGTCTCACTTGGCCCCAAAATTTCGTACTTCTATGTTGAGGCATTCATTTGCAGGAACACTTTGTATATTTAGGTTATAGTTTGTTTCCCCCCATAGGTATACATGCAGTTGGAAATCTAAATCAAACACAGTTTGTGCTAGCTGCTTGAAACTTGACACACTCAATTAGTTCTCAGTTCACTTTCTCAGATTTGTTACCTTTAGAAGTAGGCCTAAGTAGTTGAAAGGAAAGAATACTTTCATTTGAAAGCATTTGCCAAGCTTCCACAGAACTCGAGTTTACTGAAATCCCAGCAAATATTTTTTCACCCAATCTTGGTGATAGTTGGTGGTAATGATCAGTACTTCAGTCGCACTTGGCCCTCCAAATTTTATTCTTCTAGGTTGAAGCGTTCATTTGCAGGAACAGTTTGGATTTTTAGGTTTCACTTCATTTTCCCTATAGGGACAGATTCAGTTGGAACTCCAAATCAGTTATAATTTGTGCTAGCTGCTTGAAATTTGACACACTAAATTAGTTCTCAGTGTGATCTCTATGCTTTGTTCCCTCTTGAAGTAGTTTGAAGCAGAGGCTGGGAAAAAAAAAAAAACAATTTTATTTGATAGCATTTTCCAAGCTTCCCCTGAACTTTGAGTTTACTGATATCTCAGCAAATATTTCTTCACCCTATCTTGTTGATATTAGGCAGGAATGATCAGTACTCCAGTTGCACTTGGCCCCCCAAATTTTATTCTTCTAGGATGAAGTGTTCATTTGCAGAAACACTGTGATTTTTTTCAGGTTTCACTTTGTTTTCCCCTATAGGGATAGATGCAGTTGGAAACCTAAATCAAACATGCTTTGTACTACCTGTTTGAAAGTTGACACATTCAATTAGTTCTCAGTATTCTCTCTATGCTTTGTTCCATTTGGAAGTAGACCTAAGGAGATACAAGAAAAAAACACATTCATTTGAAAGCGTTTGCAAAGCTTCCACAGAACTGCGAGTAGACAGAAATCTCAGTAAATATTTTTTCACCTGATCTTGTTGATACTTGGCAGGAATGATTGGTCCTCCAGTCCCACTTGGTCCCCCAAATTTCGTTCTTCTAGGTTGAAGCATTCGTTTGCAGGAACACTTTAAATTTTTAGGTTTCACTTCGTTTTCCCCTATAGGGACAGATGCAGTTAAAACTCAAAATCAAACACGGTTTTAGTTAGATGCTTGAAACTTGACACAGTCAATTATTTCACAATCTTCTCTCTATGCTTTGTTCTTTCTTGAAGTAGCCCTAAGAAGAGGCATGGTAAAAAAATACTTTCATTTGAAAGCATTTGCCAATCTTCCACAGAACTCCAAGTTTACTGAAATCTCAGCAAATATTTTTTATTCAATCTTGTTGATTCTTGGCAAGAATGATCAGCACTCCAGTTGTACTTGGACCCCCAAATTTCATTCTTCTAGGTTGAAGCATTCGTTTACAGGAACACTTTGAAATTTTAGGTTTCACTTCATTTTCTGCTTTAGGGATAGATGCAGTTGGAACTCTGAATCAAACATGGTTTGTTCTAGCAGCTTAAAACTTGGACACACTCAATTGGTTCTCAGAGAGATCTCTATGCTTTCTTCCCTGTTGAACTAGTCCAAAGCATAGGCAAGGAAAAAACACTTTCACATGAAAGTGTTTGCCATACTTCCACAGAACTTTGAGTTGACTGAAATCTCAGCAAATATTTTTTCACCCCATATTGTTGATACTTTGTAGGAATGATAGGTACTCCAGTCTCAATTGGCCCTAAAATTTCATTCTTGTAGGTTGAAGTGTTCATTGCAGGAAGAGTTTGAGTTTTTAAGTTTCACTTTTTTTTTTTTTTCCCTATAGGGATAGATGCAGTTGAAAACGTAAATGAAACATGCTTTGTCCTAGATGCTTGAAAGTTGACACACTCAATTAGTTCTCAGTGTGAACTCTATGCTTTGTTCCCTTTTCCAGTAGCCCTAAGCAGAGGTAATTGTCAGTTAAGGAAAATTAACTTTCATTTGAAAGCGTTTGCCAAGCTTACACAAAACTCCAAGTTTACTGAAATCTCAGCAAATATTCTTTCACCTGAACTTTTTGATAATTAGCAGGAATGATAATTACTCCAGTCCCACTTGGACCAGCAAACTTGCTTCTTCTAGGTTGAAGCATTCTAGTGCAGGAACATTTTGAATTTTAAGTTTCACTTTGTTTTCCCCTATAGGGATATATGCAGTTGGAACTCTAAATCAAACACAGTTTGTGCTAGCTGCTTGAAACTAGACACACTCAATTATATCTCAATGCACTCCCTCTGCTTTGCTCCCTCTTGAAGTAGCCCAAAGCAGAGGCTGGGAAAAAAACACTTTCATTTGAAAGTGTTTGCAAAGCTTCCACAGAACTGTGAGTTTATTGAAACCTCAGCAAATATTTTCCCCCCGATCTTGTTGATACTTGGCAGAAATGATTGGTACTCCAGTTGCACTTGGAACCCCAAATTTTGTTCTTCTAGGTTGAAGCATTGGTTTGCAGGAACACTTTGAAATTTTAGATTTCACATCATTTTCCCCTATAGGGTTAAATGCAGTTGAAACTCTAAATCAAACATGGTTTGTACTATCTGCTTCAACCTTGATACACTGAATTAGTTTCAGTGCTTTGTTCCCTCTTGAAATTACCCTAAGCAGAGGCACTTGTCATTCAAGGAAAAAACACTTTCATTTGAAAGTGTTTGCCAAGCTTCCACAGAACTCTGAATTTACTGAAATCTCAGCAAATATTTGTTCACTGATCTTGTTGGTTCTTGGCAGGAATGATCAGTATTGCAGTAGCACTTGGCCCTCTAAATTTCATTCTTCTAGGTTGAAATGATCCTTTGCAGGAACACTGTAAATTTTTCAGGTTCCACTTTGTTTTCTCCTATAGGGATAGATGTATTTTGAACCCTAAATCAAACACGATTTGGTCTAGCTGCTTGAATCTTGATACTCTCAATTAGTTCTCAGTGTGATCTCTACACTTTATTCCCTGTTGAAGTAGTCCTAAGCATAGGCAAGGAAAAAACACTTCCACATGAAAGCATTTGCCAAGCTTCCACAGAACTCTGAGTTGACTGAAATCTGAGCAAATATTTTTTTTTTCCCTGATCCTGTTGATACTTCACAGGAATGATTGTTATTCCACACACGTGGCCCCCCAAACTTCATTCTTCTTGGTTGAAGCATTAGTTTGCAGGAACACTTTGAATTTTTAAGTTTCAATTTGTTTTCCCCTATAGGTATATACATGCAGTTGGAAATCTAAATCAAAGAACGTTTGTGTTATCTCCATGAAACTTGACACTCTCAATTCATTCTTATTGAGCTCTTGAGTTTTGGTTCACCCTTAAGGTAGCCCGAAGCAGAGTCAATAAACAGTTGTATTTGAAATCATTTGCCAAGCTTCCACAGAACTCCAAGTTTACTGAAATCTCAGCAAACATTTTTTCATCTGATTGTATTGATACTTTTTAGGAATGATGGATACTCCTGTCTCACTTGGCCTCCCTAATTTCATTTCTGTAGGTTGAGGCATTCGTTTTCAGGAACACTTTGAATTTTTAAGTTTCACTTTGTTTTTCCCTATAGGGATGCATTCATTTGGAACTCTAAATCAAACACAGTTTGTGCTAGCTGCTTGAAACTTGACACACTCAATTAGTTCTCAGTGCACACTCTATGCTGTGTTCCCTCTTGAAGTAGCCCTAAGCAGAGGAAAGAAAAACATACTTTAATTTGAAAGTGTTTGCCAAGCTTCTACAGAACTCCTAGTTGACTGAAATCTCAGCAAATATTCTTTCTCAAGAACTTGTTGATATTTGGCAGGTATATTGTTACTCCAGTCGCACTTGGCCCCGACATTTCATTCTTCTAGTTTGAAGTGTCCAGGAACACATTGAATTTTTAGGTTTCACTCTGTTTTCCCCTATAGGGATAGATGCAGTTGGAACTCTAAATCAAAAACGGTTTGTGCTATTTGTGTGAAACATGAAACACTCAATTAGTTCTCAGTGAGCTCTCTATCCATTGTTCCCTCTTGATGTAGGATATGCAGAGGCAAGGAAAAAACACCCTAAACCTAACCCTAACCTTCTCCCTAACCTTAACACTATCCCTTACCCTAACCTAAAAATAACACTAACCTCTCCCTAACACTAACCGTAACAATAACCCTAACCCTAACACTAATACTAACCCTAACCCTAAACCAAACACTAACCTAAACCCTAACACTAACCCTAACACTAACACTAACACTAACTCTAAGCCTAACTCTAATTCTAACCCTAATATTAACCCTAATCCTAACCCTAACTTAACCCTAAACCTCATCCTAATCCTAAAACTAACTCTAACCCAAAGCCTAAACATAATCCTAACTGTAAACCTAACCCTAACCATAACCCTAACAGTAAACTTAAACCTAACCCTGACACTAACAGTAACACTAGCCCTAACCCTAACAGTAACCATAAGCCTAACCTAATCCTAACCCTAAACCTAAACATAAATCTAACCTTAACACTAAATCAAACATGGTTTGTGGTACGTGCATGAAACATGAAACACTCAATTAGTTCTCAGTGCATTCTCTATCCATTTTTCACACTTGACCTAGGCATACACAACCCAAATACTAATCCTAAACCTAATACTGAGCCTAACCATAACCCTAACACTAAACCTTACCCTGAACTTAACCCTAACACTAACTCTAGCCCTAAATTTTACCCTAACCCTGAAACTAACCCTAACCAAACACTAACCCTAACACTAACACTAACACTAAAACTAAGCCTAACACCAATCCTAACCTTAAACCTATCACTAAACCTTACCCTAACACTAACCCTAACCCTAACACTAACACTAACACTAACCCAAATCCTAAACCTAACCCTAACCCTAATATTGACTGTATATTTAAACCTATCCCATACCTTAACACTAACCTTAATATTAACCCTAACCCTAACACAAACACTTAGCCTAACCCTGACTCTAACTCAAAACCTACACCCACACCTAACAATAACACTAACCCTAACCCTAAACCTAACCCTACCAATAATATTTACCCAAACACTAACCATAAACCAAACACTAACACTAACCCTCAATCTAACAATAAACGTAACACCAACACTAACAGTAAACCTGACCCAAAGCCTAAACCTAACACTAAACCTAAACCTAACCCTAACCCAAACATTAACCCTAAACTTTACCCTAACACTAATCCTAAAACAAACCCTAACACCAAACCTAACACTAAGACTAAACTGAACGATAACCCTAAAAATAAAAATAATCCTAACACTAACCCTAAGGTAATACTAACCCTAACTCTAATCTAAAACATAACAAAAACCCTAACACTAACCCTAACACTCACCATAAACATAACACTAATACGAACCCTAAACCTAACTCTAAACCTTACACAAAACCTAACCTTAACCCTAACCATAACACTATCCCTAAATCTAATCCTAACCCTAAACCTAACACTAACCCTAATCTGAAATCTAACACTAACCCTAACCAAAACCAAAACTCTAAAACTTACCCTAACACTAAACCTAACACTAACACAAAGCCTAACAAAAACCCTAACAATAATCGAAACCCTAACACTAAACTTAGCACAAACCCTAACCATAACCCTAACACTAACCCTAACCCTAACACTAACTCTATCCATAACACTAACACTAACCATAACACTTACCCTGACCCTAACACTAACGCTAAACCTGACACTTACCTGAACCCTAACCCTAACACTAACCCTAACCTTAACCCTAACTGCAAAATGTAATCATGAGCCTAAACCTAACCCTAACCATAACACAATTCTTAACCCTACCTAACCCTAACCCTAAACCTAACCTAACACCAACCCTAAACCTAACACCAACCCTAACATTGAACCTAATTCTAACACTAACACTAACCCTACACTAACCCTAAATGTAACACCAACCATAACCCTATCACTAACTCTAACACTAACCATAAACCTATTCCTAACTCTAACCCTAATCCTAACCCAAAATCTAAAGCTAACACTAACACTAATCTAAACCTTAAACCTAAACTTTACTTTAATCCTAACACTAACTGAAATACTAACTCTAACACTAACACTAATATCAAAACTAACACTAACACTAAAACCTATCCTAACCCTAAACCTAACTAATATTAACACCAACTCTAACCATAACCATAAAAAATTCTAACCCTACCACAATCACTAAACTTAATCCTAACCATGAACATAACACTGAGCCTAACCCAAATCCTAACCTTAAAACTAACTCAGACCCTAACACAAAACCTAAATCTAACCAAAACCCTACCCTAACCCTATCCCTAACCCTAACACAAACCCTAACACTAACACTAACACAACCCTAAGACTAACCCTAACATTAATCCAAATTCTAAACCTAACCCTAACTCTAAAACTTACCCTAACCATAACAATAATCCTAACCCTCATACTAACACTAACCCCAACCCAAACTTGACCATAACACTAACCCTAACACAAACAATATCATTAACACTAAACCTAAACCTAACCCCAACCCTAAATCTAACACTAACACTAAAACTACCCCTAATCCTAACACTATCCCTAACCCTAACCCCAATTCAAACATTAACAATAACACTAAACCTAACACTTATAATAACACCAACCCTAACCCAAACCCTAATCGTGAACCTAAACCTAATCCTAACCCTAACCCTAACACTAATGTTAAAAATAACACCAACCCTAACCCTAACACTTACACTAACCCTAACCCAAAACCTACCTTTTACCCTAACAATACCTTAATCCTAAACTTTACCATAATGGTAATAATAACCCTAACCCATTCTGTAACCCTAAACCTAACTCTAACCCTAATCCTTTCTGTAACTCTAACCCTAATTCTAAACACAAATACAACCCTAACCCTAACAATAACCATTATCCTAAAATTAACCATAACCCTAACCCTTACCCTACACTAAACGTTACCCTAACTCTATCACTAACATTAACACTAACACTAACCCTGATCTTAACACTAAACCTAACCCTAATTGTAACCCTAACACTATACCTAACCCTAACACTATCACTGACCTTAACCCTAAGCCTAGCACTAACCCTAACACTAACCATAAACTTAACCCTAACATGAACACTAACCCTAATTCTAACTCTAAACCTAACCCTAAACCTAGCTCTAACACTAACACTAACACTAATCCTAACCTTAAAACTACCCCTAACACTAAACCTACCACTAAACCTAACCCTAAAATTATCACTAAGATTAACCTTAACTATAACCCTAATCATAACACTAAACCTAACCCTAAATTTAACCCTAATACCAACCCTAATACTAACCCAAACTAACATTAACCCTAACCCTAAACCTAATCTTGACCGGAACCCTAAACCTAACACTAACACTAACCTTAACCCTACTGTCCTTACTCTAACCTTAACTGTAACTCTAACCCTAACACTAACCCTAACCCTAATAAAAAAACCTAACACAAAACTAACACTAACTGTAACCCTAACCCTAAACTTAAATTCATCCTAAACCTATCCCTAACCATAAACCTAACCCTAAACCTTACCTTAACCGTAACGCTAACCTAACACAAACCCTAACACTAAACATAACCCTAACCCAAACTCTCACTTTGACCCTAACCCTAACCCTGACACTAACACTAACTCTAACTCTAACACTAAACTTTACCCTAACACTAACTCTAATCCTAATCCTAACCGTCATTGTAATGCTAAACTTAACCCTAACCCTAACACAAAATATAAACCTAACCCTAACCCTAACACAAACCTTAATCCTAACCCTAATCCTAACCCTAACACTAAAACTAACCCTAACCCTAAACCTAACCTAACATACCCCGAACACTAACACTAATCCTAAACCTAACAAAAACACTAAACCTAACCAAAACACCAAACCTATCTTATCCCTAATCCTAACCATAATTGAATTCTAACCATAACCCTAATTATAACCCTAAAAATAACCTAAACCCTAACTCTAACCCTAACCCTAAATCTGACCCTAACAAAAACACTATGCCAAAAGTAACCCTAACCTAACCCTAACCTTAAACCTAATACGAATCCTCAATGTAACCATAAACTCAATCCTAATCCTAACCCTAACCATAAGACAAACACTAACTCTAAACCAAGTAACCCTAAACCTAACCCTAACCCTATCACTAACCCTAACCCTAACCCTAATGCTAACCCTAACAAAAAACCTGAACACTAAACCCAACACCAACCTTAACCCCAACCCTTATCCTAACATTAACCCTAACCCTATCCCTAACCCTAACCCTAAAACTAAAACTAACCATCAAGTTAAGCCTAACCCTAACACAAAATATAGCCCTAACCCTAGCCCTAACGCAAACCTTATTCCTAACCCTAATCCTAAATCTAACACTAACCCTATAAGTAACACTAACACTAAAAATAAACCTAACACAAATCCTAAACCTAACAAAAACTCTAACCCTAACCAAACCTAATCCTGACCCTAACCTAATTCTAACCGTAACCCTAAGCCTATCCCTAAGCCTAACCGTAAAACTAACCTAAACCTAACTATAACACTAACCATAAAACTAACCCTTACCCTAAATTTAACCCTAAGTCTATACCTAACACAAACCCTAACCCAACCCTAACCCTAACCTAACCAAGATCATTACTATAACCGTAACTGTAATCCTAACCCTACCCTGACCCAGAATTAAATCTAAACCTAACCCCAACCCTAACTCTAACACTTACACTAAAAATAATCCTAAACCTAACCCTAACACTAAACCTAACCCTAACCATAAACCTAACCCTAAACAAATCCTAACCCTAACACTAACCCAATCCCCAACACTAAGGCTAATGCTAATCTAACCATAACACTATCCCTAATATTAATCCTAACCCTAATCCTAAACTTCACACATACCCTAACCCTAAAAATCAATCTAACACTAAACCTTACAATAACCATAAACCTAAACCTAAACCTAAACCTCACCCTAGCCCTAACACTAACCCTAACACTAACCCTAACCCTAACACTAACACTATCCCTAACCGTAACTCTAAGCCTAATCCTAAAAATCACTGTAACCTTAACCTTAACACTAATTCTAACACAAAACATAAATCTAATCATAGTCCTAATCCAAAACTTAATCCTAACCCTAACCATAACCCTAACACTAACCCTAATCCTAACACAAAGCCTACACCTAACCAAAACTCTAAACCTACCCTAACCCTAATCTTACCCTCACCGTAACCCTAACCCTAACCCTAAAACTAAATTTAACCCTAACACTAAACATTACCCTAACTTAAACCTAAATCTAACCCTAACACAAACCATAACCCTTACCCTAATCATAACCTAACAGTAAAACTAACTGTAAACCTAACCCAAATCCTTACTGTTTCCGTAACTCTAACTTTAACCCTAACACTAACACTAACCCTAACCCTAACCCTATCACTAACACTAAACCTAAACCTAACCTTAACCATATACCTAACACTACCCTAAAAGTATCTTTTAACCTAACACTATCCCTAACCCTAAATCTGATCTTAACACTAAAAATAATTGTAAACCTAATCCTAACATCAACCCTAACCCTGATACTAACCCTTACCTTATACCTAACAGAAACCCTAAACCTAAACATAACCCTGACAATTACACTACCACTAAAACTAAACACTAAACCCTAACACTAAACATAATTCTATCCTTTACCATAACCATAACCCTAAGTCTAACCCTAACACAAATCCTAAACCTAATATTAACCCTAAACTGTACCATAACTCTAACCCTTACCCTAACAATAAATCTAAACCAAACCCCAACAGAAACCCTAACCATAACCCTTATCCTAATCGTAATACAAAACCTAACCATAACACTATCCCTAACCCTAACACTATTTATAAAACTGACCATACCCTAAGCCTAAATCTAACCCTAACAATAACAATCAACATAACACTAACACTTAACCCTAACTGTAACCCTAACCGTAATCCTAAACTTAACCCTAACCCTAAGCCTAAGACTAACCTTAAAACTAACACTAACCCTAACACTTAACCGAACCATAAACCTGACACTAACCATAACAATAACCTTAATGCAATCCCTAACATTAACACTAACATTATTGCTAACCCCAAACCTAACTCTAACACTAACTGTAACACTAACACTAACCCTAAGCCTAACCCAAACATTAACCCTAACCCTACACCTAACCCTAACAGTAAACCTAACCCTAGCCCTAAACCTAATTCTAATTGTAACCCTAACCCTAACACTAAACCTAATACTAACAAAAGCCCTAACACTAAACATAACACTAACTGTAACCATAACCCTAACCCTAATATTAACCCTAAACCTAACTCTAACCATAAACCTAACGCTAAACCTAACCCTAACAGTTATCTTAACCCTAAAACTCAATCAAACCATTACCATAACCTAACATAAACACTAACCCTAACCATAACCCTAACCCCAAACTTCTCCCTAACCCTAACCTTAACCCTAACACTAACCCTAATCCTAACAATAACCTTTAACCTAACCCTAAATATAAGCCACATCCTAACCGTCACCATAACCATAACCTTAATACTAACCCTAACAAAAATCATAACCCTAACCTAACCATAACACAAAACTTAATCCTAACCCTTACACAAACACTAACCCTATAAGTAACTCTAACTAACCCTAACCCTAACACAAACCCTAAACCTAAACAAAACACTAACCATAACCTATCCCTAACCCTAACCTTAACACTAATCCTAAAAGTAAACATAACCCTAACCTTAACCCTAAAACAAACCTAAACTCTAACCCTAACACTAAAACTAACACTAATCATATTGTTATCCCTAAACCTCAACCTAACCATTACCCTAACCTAACAAACACTAACCCCAACATAACCCTAACCCTAACCCTTTCTCTAACCCTACCCTTAACCCTAACACTAACACTTACCCTAATCCTAGCACTAACCTAACCCTAACCCTAAATCTAATCCTAATCCTAACTGTCACCATAACCATAACCTTAATTCTAACGCTAACACAAAACATAACCCTAACCTAAACCTAACACAAAACTTAATCCTAACCCTAACACTAACACTAACCCTAAAAGTAACCCTAACACTAACACTAGCCCTAACCCTAACACAAACCCTGAACCTAACCAAAACACTAAACCTAACATATCCCTAACCCTAACCCTAACACTAACCCAAAAATAGCCATAACCCTAAAACTAATCTAAACTCTAATCCTAACACTAACCCTAACACTAACACTTACCCTAGGTTTCTTTTAGGTTTGAGTTTAGGTTTAGGGCTCAAATTAGTATTTTGGTTATGGTTAGGGTAATGATAGGGTTAGGTTTAAGGTTAAGGTTAACTTTAGGGTAATTGATAGGGTTGGAATTAGTGATAGGTTTAGGGTTAGGCCTAGGGTTAGCATTAGGGAAAGAGTTATGTTTAGGGTAATGGATACAGTTAGAGTTAAGGTTAGGCAAATGTGATGGTTAGGATTAGGTCTTAAGATAGGGTTAGGCCTAGAATTAGCATTAGGGTATGGGTTGTGATTAGGGTAATAGATTCAGTTAGAGCTAAGGTTATAGCTAAACTTATGGTTAGGATTTTGTCTTGAGTTAGTGTGAGGGTATGGGTTAGAACTAGGTTTAGGGTTAGTGTTATGTTTAGTGTAAGATTTAGGTTCTGAGCTATGATTATGGTTAGGGCAAGGGTGAGGTTTAGGGTTATGTTTAGGGATAGGATTATGGTAGGTATAGGGTTATTTAGGGGAATAGTTATAATTAAGTTTAGGGTTAGGGTTAGGGTAATTAATATGGTTAGATGTAGGTTTAGGGTTAGGGACAGGGTTAGATTTAAGTTTATGCTTAGGGTTAGGTCTATGGTTATATTTAAGTTTATGGTAAGGGTTAGGGTTTGATCTATGCTTAGGGCTATAGTGAGTATTAGTTTAGGGTTAGGTCTAGCGTTAGTTTTATCTGTAAGGTTAGGATTATGGTTAGGGTTAAGGCTAGGTTTACAATTAGGGTTAGGTTTAGGATTATGGTACTGGTAGTTTTAGAGCTAGGGTTAGGGCTAGGTTTAAGGTTAGGATTAGGACTAGGTTTAGGGGTAGATTCAGGGATAGTTCTAGGTTTATGTTTATAGTAAGGGTTAGGTTTTGAGCTAGGGTTAGGCTTTGAGCTAGGGTTAGAATTAAGGTGAGGGTTAGGTTTGAGTTAGGGCTAGGGTTAGGGTTAGGGTTATGCTTCAGGCTAGGTTAAGGCCTACGATTACCTCTAGGGTTTGTGTTAGGTTTAGCCCTAGGGTTAAAGCTGTGGGTAATGTAAGAGCCAGGTTTATGATCAGGGCCAGTTTTAGGGTTAGGGTTATGCCAAGGTCTAATGTTAGGTGTAGATTTTCAGTTAGGGTCAGGTTTAGAAATAGGTTTACTGTTAATAGCAGAGTCAGTGTTTTGGTTAGAGTTCAAGCTAGGGTTACAGCCAGAATTAGGACTAGGTTTAGGTCTAGGGGTAGGGTTAGTGTTTGTGTTAGAATAAGGGTTATTGTTAGGCCTAGGACTAGGTTTTTGTTTAGGTCTAGGGCTAGAGTTAAGGCTATATTTAAGATTAGGTTTAGGTCCAGGGCTAGTGTTAGGTTTTAGTCTAGTGTTAGGGTCAGGTTTAAAACTAGGGTTTGTGTTAGGGTCAGAATAAGGGTCAGGGTTAGCATTTGGGTTTGGGATAATATTAGACCTAGAATAAGGGCTAGGGTCAGGACTATTAATAAGGTTAGTATTTTGGTTAGCCTAAGGATTAGACATAGGTCTAGGGCTACCATTAGGGTTAGGGTTATTCAAAGGGTAAGAGATAGCCTTAGAGCTAGGGTTAGGGCTAGAGTTAGGGTTAGGGTTAAATCTAGGTTTAGGGCTCAATTAGGGCTAATTTTTGTGTTAGGGTTAGGGCTAATGTTAGGGCAATGGCTAATGTAAGAACTAGGGTTACAATGAGGGTTAGTTTTAGGGTTAGGGTTAGGAGTAGGTCTAGTGTTAGGGTTAGGTTTAAGGTTAGGATGATATTTAGAGCTAGGTTTAGTGTTAGGATATGAGTCAGGTTCAGGGTTAGGGTTAAGACTCAAATTAGGAATAGGTTTACATTTAGGTTTAAGTTTAAGGTTAGGAGGCTGTTTAGAGCTAGGGTGAGTGTTAGGATATGAGTCAGGGTCAGGATTAGAATTAAGGTTAGGGTTAGGACTTGAATTAAGGCTACGGTTAGGTCTAGGTGTAGTGTTAGGGTTTGGTTTAAGTTAAGGTTTATGGTTAGGGCTATTGCTCACTTTGTTTTACTGCTAGGGTTAGGATTAGGACAAGTTTTATGATTAGCATTAGGGTTAGGGCGAGTTTTATTGTTAAGATTAGGCTTAGGGTTAGGGTTAGATTTCGAATTAGGGTTAGATCTAGGGTTAGGGCTAGAACAAAGGATATGGCAAGGGTTAGGTCTAGGGTTAGGGTTATGGTAATGGATATGCTTAGGGATAGGGATAGGGATAGTGTGAGAGTTAGAGTTAGTCTTAGGGCTAGGGTTAGGGTTAGGTTTAGGTATAAGTTAGCGGTATGGCCAGTTTTTGGGTTTGCTCTAGGTTTAGAGTCAGTTTTAGACCTAGCGTTTGTGTTAGGGTCAGAATAATGGTCAGGGTTAGCGTAAGGGTTTGGGATAGGATTAGAGCTAGAATGAGGACTAGGGTCAGGACTATTAATAGGGTTAGGATTTTGGTTAGCCTAAGGATTAGGGATAGGTCTAGGTTTACCAGTAGGGTTAGGGTTTCACTTCGGGTAAGGGTTAGAGTTAGAGCTAGGGTTAGGGCTAGAGTTAGGATAGGGTTAGGGTTAAAGTTAGATTTAGTGTTCAGATTAGGGCTAGTTTTGTGTTAGGGTTATGACTACGGTTAGGGCAATCGCTAATATAAGAACTAGGGTTACAATTAGAGTTAGTTTTAGGGTTAGGAATAGGGGTAGTTTTAGTGTTAGGGTTAAGTTTAAGGTTAGGGTGATATTTAGAGCTAGGTTTAGTTTTAGGATATGAGTCAGGGTCAGGGTTAGGGTTATGACTCAAATAAGGGCTAAGGCTACTGATAAGTTTTGGTTTAAGTTTAGGATGGTGTTTCGAGCTAGGGTGAGTTTAGCATATGAGTCAGTGTCAGGTATACTTTTTAGATTAGGGTTAGGACTGTAATTAAGGCTATGGTTAGGTGTAGGTGTAGTGTTAGGGTTTGATTTAAATTAGGTGTAGGGTTAGGGCTATTGCTCGGTTTTGTTTTACTGCTAGTTGTAGGGTTAGGGCTAGTTTTATGATTAGCATTAGGATTAGGTTTAGTGTTAGTGTGAGTCTTTGGCTTAGGGTTAGGACTAGGACTAAGGATTGGGAAAGGGTTAGGGCTAGGGTTAGGGTTATGGTAAGGGCTAGGATTAGAACTAGTGATAGGGTTAGTGTGAGAATTATTGTTAGTCTTAGGGCTAAGGTTAGGGTTCGGGTTAGGGATAGGGCTAAATTAGGGCTAGGATTAGGTGTATGATTAGTGTTCAGTTTAAGTATAGAATTAAGGTTAGATTTAGGATTTAGTTTAGGGTAAGCTAGGTTAGTTTTAGAGGTAGTGTGATGTTTAGAATAATGTTTAGGATTAGAGTTATGATTAAGGTGAGGTTTAGGTCTAGGATGAGGGCTAGGGTTTGTTTTAAGGTGAGGGCTAAGATTAGGATTATGGCTAATTTCAAGTCTAGAATTATGTTTAAAGATAGTTTTAGGGTTAGGATTATGGGTACATCTAGTGTAAGGTTTAGGTTTAGGGTTAGGGTCAGGTTTAGGGCTAAGGATATTACTAAGGTGAAGGTCTAGGTTAGGGTTTGGAATAGGTTAAGGCTTAAAGTTAGGGATTGAATTAGCATTAGGTTAAGGGTTTGGGTAATGATAGGCTTAGAATTAGGGTTCATGTTAGGTTTAGGGAAGTGGATAGGAATAGCATTAGAGATAGGTTTAGGTTTAGGCCTAGGGTGAGCACTAGGGTTAGGGTTATTGTTATGGTAATGTATAGGGTTAGGACTAGGGTTATGGTTATGATTAGGGCTAGGGCTAGAGTTAGGGTTAGGGTTAGGTTTAAAGCTCAGGTTAGGGCTCAGATTAGGGCTAGGATTTGGATTAAGTTAGTGCTAGGGTTAGGATTATGGCTAATGTAATATAAGGGTTACGATTAGGTCTAATTTTAGGGTTAAGATTAGGGCTAGGTTTAATGTTAGGGTAAGTGTTAGGATTAGGTTGATGTTTAGAGCTAGGATTAGTGTTAGTGTTAGAGTCAGTGTCAGGGTTAGTTTTATGGTTTGGCTTAAACTCAAATTAGGTCTAGGGTTAGGTGTAGGTGTATGGTTAGGGTTTGGTTTAGTTTAAGGGTTAGGGATAGAGCTTATGGCTCCATTTTGTTTAAGGGCTAGAGCTAGGATTAGGGCTAATTTTAGGATTAGTGTTAGGGTTAGGGCTAATGTTAGGGTTAGGCTTAGGCTTCGGGTCAGGGTTAGATTTAGAGATAGATTATGATCTAAAGTTAGTGCTTGGGCTATGGATAGGGCAAGGGTTAGGACTAAGTTTAGGGCAAGAGTTATGGTTACGTTAAGGGATAGGGTTAGAACTAGTGATAGGGCTAGTGTGAAAATTAGATTTATTCTTAGGTCTAGGGTTATGGTGATTTTAAAGATAGGGTGAAATTAGGGCTAAGATTAGGGCTAGGGTTATTATTGTGGTTAGAGCTAGGGTTAGCGTTAGCATTAGGATTAATCTAGGTTTAGGGCAAGGATAAGGGCTGGGGTTTTTGTTTGGGTTAGGGCTAGGATTTGGGCTAGGGCTATTGTCAGGTGTTGGAGAGGACAGTTTTAGGATTAGGTTTATGGCTAGGTCTAGTTTAAGGGTTAGGTTTAGGGTTAAGGGTCAGGTTTAGAGCTAGGAGAATTATTAGGGTAAGGATCAGGTTAGATTTTGGTTGAGGTTAGGGTTTAGGGTTAGGGCTCAAATAAGCATTACAGTCAGGGTTAGGGTAATGATATGTTTTGTTTAGGGTTCTGGTTAGGTTTATGGTAATTGATAGGGTTAGGTTTAGTGATAGGGTTTGTGTTAGGCCTAGGGTTAGCATTAGGGTAAGGGTAATGGTTAGATTAAAGGATAGGGTTAGAGCTAAGGTTAAGGCTAGGGTCATGAATAGGTGTTGAGTTAGGGTTAGGGTTAGTGTTAGAACTAGGATTAGTGTTAATGTTATTTTTAGCATAAGGGTTAGGTTTTCAGCTAGGGTTAAGGCTAGGGCGAGGGTTAGGTTTAGAGTTAGGTCTAGGGATACGATTAGAGTGTGGTTAGGGTTAGGATTGGATTAGGGCTAGCATCATCATTAGGGGTACGGTTAGTGTTAGAGTAATGGATATGGTTAGATGTAGGCATAGGGTTATGGTTAGTGTTAGATTGAGGTTTAGGTTTAGGGTTAGGGCTATGGTTATGTTTGGATTTGTGGTAAGGATTAGGGTTTGAGCTAGAGTTAGGTCTATGTCGAGTGTGAGGTTTAGGTTTAGCTCTAGTGTTAGTTTTCTGGTTAAGTTTAGTGTTAGGGTTAGGCCTAGGGTTATCAATAAGTTTAGGGCTAGTTTTAGCATAATGGGTAAGTTTCGAGCTAGGTTTAGGACTAGTGTTAAGTTTAGTATTAGGGCTAGTGTTAGGGGTATATTTAGGGATAGGTGTAGGTTTATGTTTAGGATAAGGGTTAGGCTTTGAGCTAGGGTTAGGACTAATCAAGTGTTAGGTTAAGGTTAGGGTTAGTGTTATGCTTAGGCCTAGGATTAGCTCTAGGTTTTGTGTTAGGTTTAGGCCTAGTGTTAGGGCTGTGAGTAATGTAAGAGCTAGGGTTATGATTAGGGCTAGTTTTATGGTTAAGATTATGGCCAGGTCTAGTGTTAGGTTTAGATATTGGGTTAGGGTCAGGTTTAGAGGTAGGTTACTCTTAAAGGAAGGGTCAGTGTTTGGGTTAGAGTTAGAGTTGGGGTTACAGCCATAATTAGAACTAGGTTTAGGTCTAGGGGTAGGATTAGTGTTTTTGTTAGGTTAAGGGTTACTTTAAGGGTTAGGAATAAGTTTTTGTTTAGGTCTAGGGCTAGAGTTAAGGCTAGATTTAGGATTTGTTTTAGAACTAGGTCTAGTGTTATGGTTTCGTCTAGGATTAGGGCCAGGTTTAGACCTAGGGTTAGTGTTAGGGTCAAAATAATGGTCAGGGTGAACATTAGGGTTTGGAATAGGCTTAGAGCTAGAGTGAGGGTAGGGTTATGACTATTAATAGGGTTAAGGCTTTGATTAGCTTAAGGATTAGTGATAGGTCTAGGGACCATTAGCGTTAAGATTTTGCTTTTTAGGTAAGGAATAGGCTTAGAGCTAGGGTTAGGGCTAGAGTTATGGTTAGGGTTAGGGTTAAATCTAGGTTTAGGGCTCAGAAAGGGCTAATTTTTGTGTAAGGGTTAGGGCTAGTGATATGGCAATGGATAATGTAAGAACTAGGGTTACAATTAGGGATAGGGGTAGGGATAGGTCTAGTGTTAGGGTTAGGTTTAATGTTAGCATAATATTTATAGCTAGTAAGTATTAGGACATGATTCAGAGACAGTGTTAGTTTTAGGGTTAGGGTTAGGACTCAAATAAGGGCTAGGATTACTGTCAGGGTTAATTTTAAGGTGAGGGCGGTCTTTAGAGCTAGGATTATTGTTAGGATATGAGTCAGCATCAGGATTAGTTTTAAGGTTAGGATTATGACTCGAATTATGGCTAGAGTTACAGTTAGCTTTCGTTTTAAGTTTAGGGTAGTGTTTAGAGCTAGAGTGAGTATTACGATATGATTCGGGGTCAGGGTTAGATTAAGGTTATGGTTAGAACTTGAATTAGGGCTAGGGTTAGGTTTAGGTGTAGTGTTCTGGTTTGGTTTAAGTTAAGGTTTAAGGTTACTACTATTGCTCAGTATTTTTTTTTTTTTTTGAGAGAGAGAGAATTTTTTAATTTTTTTTAATTTTTTTTTTTTAGTTTTTGGTAGACACAACATCTTTTTTTTTTCTTTAATTATATTATTATTGCTGCTGAAGATCAAACCCAGCACCCAGCGCATGCCAGGCCAATGTGCTACCACTTGAGCCACATCCTCAGCCCGTATTGCTCAGTTTTGTTTTAGTCCTAGGTTTAGGGTTAGGGCTAGTTATATGATTGGCGTTAGGGTTAGGGCTAGTGTTTGTGTTAAGCTTAGGCTTCTGGTTAGGTTAAGACTTGGAGTTAGGGTTAGATCTAGGGTTAGGGCTAGGTCTAAGGATAGGGCAAGGGTTAGGGCTAGGTTTAGAGTTATGGTAAATGATAGGGATAGAAGTATTGACAAGGCTAGGGCGAGAGTTAGTCTTAGGGCTAGGTTTAGGGTTAAGTTTAGAGTAAGGGATGTGTTATAGTTAGGTTTAGAGGTAGAGTGAGGGTTAGAATTAGTATTAGGGCTAGGGTTAGGTTTAGGGTTATGATTAAGGCTAGGTTTAGGGCTAGGATAAGGGCTAGGGTTTGTTGTAGGGCTAGGTCTAGAATTAGGGCTAGGGATAATGTCAGGTCTAGTGTTACAGTTAGGAGTAGATTTAGGATTAGGTCTATGTCTTAGTCTATTGTAAGTGTTAAGTTTAGGGTGAGGGTCAGTTTTAGAGCTGGGGTATTTTTAGGTTTAGGGTCAGGGTTATGGTTTGTATTACATTAAGATTTCGGGACAGGGCTCAAATGAGCATTTGGGTTAGAGTTAGGTTTCAGGTAATGAATAGGGTTAGAGTTAGGATTCAGTGTAGGTTTAGGGTAATAGAGAGATTTAGGTTTTGCAATAGGGTTAGGGTTAGGCCTGGGGTTAGCATTAGGAATAGGGTTATCATAAGGGTAATGTATAGGGTTAGGGCTAGGGTTAGGGATAGAGATAAGGCTAGGGTTATTTTTAGGCCAAAGTTTAGGCTTTGAGCTATGCTTAGGGTTAGGGTTAGGTTTCCTGTTTGGTTTAGGTTTAGGCTTTGCATTAGGGTTAGATTTAGAGTTAAGGTTAGATCTAGGGTTAGGGATAGGGGTAAGGAAATGGTTGGTGTTAAGCCTACGGTTAGGGATAGGTTTTGAGTTCCAGTAAGGGATAGGGTTAGAACTAGTTTTAGGGCTAGCGAGAGAGTTAGAGATAGTTTTAGGGCTAGGGTTAGGGTTTGGGTTAGGGATAAGGCTACGTTAGGTCTAAGATTAGGGATAGGGTTGGTTTTAAGTTAGGCCTAGGTTTAAGGTTAGGGTTATGATTAAGGCTATGTTTAGTGCTAATATGGGCTAGGGTTTGTGTTCGGGTTAGGGCTAGGATTATATCTAGGACTAATGTCAGGTCTAGGGTTATGGTTATGGATCGATTTAGGGTTAAGTTTTGGCTAGGTCTAATGTAAGGATTAGGTTTAGGATAAGGATTAGGATAGAGCTAGGGGAATTATTAGGGTCATGGTCATGTTTAGGGTTTCTTTTAGGTTTGAGTTTAGGTTTAGGGCTCAAGTTAGTATTTGGGTTATGCTTAGGGTAATGATAGGGTTAGATTTAGGGTTCAGGTTAAGTTTAGGGTATTTGATAGGGTTGGGGTTTGTGATAGGTTTAGGGTTAGGCCTAGGGTTAGTATTAGGGAAAGGGTTATGTTCAGGGTAATGGATACAGTTAGAGTTAAGTTTAGGGCTAGGGTTATAGTTAGGATTAGATCTTGAGATAGAATTAGGCCTAGAATTAGCATTAGCATTAGGATATGGGTTATGATTCGGGTAATGGATACAGTTAGAGCTAAGGTTATAGCTAGACTTATGGTTAGGATTAGGTCTTGAGTTAGTGTTAAGGTATGGGTTAAAACTAGGGTTAGTGTTAGTGTTATGCTTAGTGTAAGGGTTAGGTACTGAACTATGTTTAGGGTTAGAACAAGGTTTAGGTTCAGGTTTATGTTTAGGATAGTATTACCATAGGTTTAGGGTTAGGGTTAGGGTTAGGGGAATGGTGATAATTAAGTTTAGGTTTAGGGTTAGGGCTCAGTTAGATGTAGGTTATGTTCAGGTTTAGAGCTAGGGGAATTATTAGGGCCAGGATCAGTTTAGAGTTTTATTGAGGTTAGGGTTTCGGGTTAGGGCTCAAATAAGCATTAGGGTAGAGTTAGGGTAAAGATAGGTTTTAGTTTAGGGTTCAGTTTAAGTGTATTGTAATTGATAGGGTTAGGTTTAGTGATAGGGTTTGTGTTAGGCATAGGGTTAGCAATAGGGTAAGGATAATGGTTAGATTAATGGATAGGGTTAGAGCTAAGGTTAGGGCTAGGGTTATGGTCAGGAATAGGTCTTGAGTTAGGGTTAGGGTTAGGGTTAGAACTAGGGTTAGTGTTAGGGTTATGTTTAGCATAAGGGTTAGGTCTTGAGCTAGGGTTAGGGCTAGGGTGAGGGTTAGGTTTATAGTTAGGTCTAGGGATAATATTAGAGTATGGTAGGGTTAGGAATGGATTAAGGTTGGCATCATAATTAGGGGTAGGGTTAGGCTTAGAGTAATGGATATGGTTAGATGTAGGCATAGGGTTATGGTTAGTGCTAGATTGAGGCTTAGGTTTAGGGTTAGGGCTATGTTTATGTTTTGGTTTATGGTAAGGGTTAGGGTTTGAGATATTGTTGAGAGTCACAGTCGAAGGGGCCCCAGCAAACTTCCAGCTGCCAGCAAACTTCCAGCTGTGAGATGATGATTGGCTCACAGCGGCCCCAGCAAACTTCTAGCTGCCAACTGATTGACTCCTCTGCAGTGATGCTGATTGGGCTGTTTCCCCGCCCTTTCAGACCACAGAGCTGCTCATTGGGGGACTTTTTTTGGCTCTGCCCACACAACCCAGCCAATCGGCCTCAAGAGCAGGAGGAGTGGGGGAGGTTGTGAGGCTTGTGGGGAGTCGGTGGTGGCAGTTGGGCTCTGAGGGTTTTCCTGAAGAGCTGTGTGGTGCAGTGTGTGTGTTCTAAAAATAAAGTTCTTTTCCTTTGACAAGTGGCTCCTGAATTGTGCCCAGCCAGAC
Organism: Marmota flaviventris; assembly: GCF_047511675.1. Taxonomy (NCBI): domain Eukaryota; kingdom Metazoa; phylum Chordata; class Mammalia; order Rodentia; family Sciuridae; genus Marmota; species Marmota flaviventris. The sequence goes on along the minus strand of NW_027288153.1, from coordinate 111,255 downwards.
TGCAGCAAGCTATAGTTAGATCTGTGGCAAGTGTGAGGTTTAGAGTTAGGTTGAATGTTAGTTTTCTGGTTAGGTTTAGGGTTAGGGTTAGGCCTAGGGTTATCAATAGGTTTAGGGTTAGGTTTAGGGTAATGGGTAGAATTAGAGCTAGGTTTATGGCTAGGGTTAAGTTTAGGATTAGGGCTACTGTTAGGGGTATATTTAGGGATAGGTGTAGGTTTATGTTTAGGATAAGGGTCAGGCTTTGAGCTCAGGTTATGACTAATCAAGTGTTAGGTTAGGGCTAGGGTTAGGGTTAGGGTTATGCTTAGGCCTAGGATTAGCTCTAAGTTTTGTGTTAGGTTTAGGCCTAGGGTTTGGGATGTGGGTAATGTAAGATCCAGGGTTATGATTAGGGCTAGTTTGAGGGTTAGGATTTTGGTTAGGTCTAGTGTTAGGTTTAGATTTTTGGTTAGGGTCAGTTTAGAGGTAGGTTTACTCTTAAAGGCAGGGTCAGTGTTTGTGTTAGAGTTAGAGTTAGGGTTACAGCCAGAATTAGAACTAGGTTTAGGTCTAGGGGTAGGGTTATAGTTTGTGTTAAGTTAAGGGTTACTTTAAGGGCTAGGGATAGGTTTTTGTTTAGGTCTAGGTCTAAAGTTAAGGCTAGATTTAGGATTTGGTTTAGGTCTAGATCTAGTGTTATGGTTTGGTCTAGGGTTAGTGCCAGGTTTAGACCTAGGGTTAGTTTTAGGGTCAAAATAATGGTCAGGATTAACATTAGGGTTTGGAATAGGGTTAGAGCTAGAGTGAGGGTAGGGTTATAAATATTAATAGTATTAGGGCTTTGGTTAGCTTAAGGATTAGGGATAGGTCTAGGGTTACCATTAGGGTTAGGATTTTGCTTTGGATAAGGGATAGGCTTAGAGCTAGAGTTAGGGTTAGGGTTAGGGTTAAATCTAGGTTTAGGGCTCTGATTAGGGTTAATTTTTGTGTTAGGGTTAGGGATAATGTTATGGCAATGGATAATGTAAGAACTAGGTTACAATTAGGGTTAGTGGTAGGGGTAGGGCTAGTGTTAGGATTAGGTTTAATGTTAGGGTGATATTTATAGCTAGGTTAATAGTAGGATATGATTCAGAGACAGTGTTAGTTTTAAGGTGAGGGTTAGGACTCAAATAAGGGCTAGGGTTACTTTTAGGGTTCAGTTTATGGTGAGGGCAGTCTTTAGAGCTTGGGTGACTGTTAGGATATGAATCAGTAGCAGGGTTAGTTTACAGTTATGGTTAGGACTTGAATTAGGGCTAGGGTTAGGTCTAGATGTAGTGTTAGGTTTTGGTTTAAGTTAATGTTTAAGATTAGGACTATTGCTCAGGGTTTGGTTTTTTTTTTTTTTTTTGAGAGAGAGAGAGAATTTTTTTAATATATTTTTTATTTTTTTAGTTTTTTGTGGACACAACATCTTTTTTAAAATTATATTTGTAATGTTGCTGAGGATCAAACCCAGAACCCTGCGCATTCCAGGCCAATGTGCTACCGCTTGAGCCACATCCTCAGACCCTATTGCTCAGTTTTGTTTTACTCCTAGGTTATATAATGAGCATTAGGATTAGGGCTAGTGTTTGTGTTAGGCTTAGGCTTAGGGTTAGGTTAAGACTTGGAGTTAGGGTTAGATCTAGGGTTAGGGCTAGGTCTAAGGATAGGGCAAGGGTTAGGTCTAGGTTTAGGGTTACGGTAAATGATACGGATAGAACTAGAGATAAGGCTAGGGTGAGAGTTAGAGTTAGTCTTAGAAGTAGGGTTATGGTTAGTTTTAGGGATAGGGCTAGATCAGTGCAAGGATTAGAACTAGGGTTAGTGTTCAGTTTAGGCCTAGCATTAGGGCTAGGTTTAGGGTTAAGTTTAGGGTAAAGGATATGTTATAGCTAGGTTTAGAGGTAGAGTGAGGGTTAGAATTAGGATTAGGGCTAGGGTTAGGGTTAGGGTTATGATTAAGCCTAGTTTTAGGGCTAGGACGAGGTCTAAGTTTTGTTGTAGGGTTAGGTCTAGAATTAGGGATAATGATGATGTCAGGTCTAGTGTTACAGTTAGAAGTAGATTTAGGATTACATCCATGTCTTAGTCTAGTGTAAGTGTTAAGTTTAGGTTAAGGGTCAGTTTTAGAGCTAGGGGTATTTTTAGGTTCTGGGTCAGGGTTACGGTTTGTATTAGGTTAAAATTTAGGGATAGGGCTCAAATGAACATTAGGGTTAGAGTTAGGATTAGGGTAACGTATAGGGTTAGGTTTAGGGTTCAGGGTAGGTTTAGGGCAATGAAAATATTTAGGGTTTGCGATAGGGTTAGGGTTAGGCCTAGGATTAGCTTTAGGAATAGGGTTATCATAAGGGTAATGTATAGGGTTTGGGTTATGGTTAGGGTTAGGATTAGGGCTAGGGTTAAGGTTATTGCTAGGGATAAGGCTAGAGTTATGTTTAGACCAAAGGTTAGGCTTTGAGCTATGGTTACGTTTAAGGTGAGGGTTAGGCTTAGGGTTAGGGCTAGGTTTAGGGTTAGAGTTATGCTTACGGTAGGTTTAGACCTAGGATTAGGGCTAGGTTTTGTGTTAGGTTTAGGTCTAGGGTTAGTGCTATGGGTAATGTAAGATCTAGGGTCCTAATTAGGGCTAGTTTTAGGGTTAGGGTTACAGCTGGTTCTAGTGTTAGGTGTAGATTTTGGTTTAGATTCATTTTTAGAGCTAGATTTAGTGTTAGTGTCAGGGTCAGTGTTTCGATTAGATTTAGGGTGAAAGCCAGAATCAGGAGTAGGGTTAGGTCTTGGGGTAGTGTTATTGTTTGGTTTAGGTTAAGGGTTAGTGTTAGGGCTATGACTAAGTTTTTGTTTAGGTCTAGCGCTAGAGTTATCACTAGATATAGGATTAGGCTTAGGTCTAGTGGTAGTGTTCGGGTTAGGTTTAGGTAAAAGTTTACTGGTAGGGCTAGTTTCAGGATTCAGTTTAGGGTTAGGGTCAGGTTTAGACCTATAATTAGTGTTATGGTCAGAATAAGGGTGAAGGTTAGGGTTAGGTTTTAGGTTAGGTTTAGAGCTAAAATGAGGGCTAGGGTTTGGACTAGTAATAGGGTGAGTGTTTGATTTAGGCTAAGGATTACAATTAGGACTAGGGTTAGCATAATGGATAGGGCTTGGCTTAGGATAAGGGATAGGGTTAGAGCTAGGCTTAGAGCTCAGTTTAGGGTTAGGTTTAGGGCTAGGGTTAGGGTTAGGGTTAGGGTTAAATCTAGTTTTAGGGCTCAGATTAGTGCTATTTTTGTTTTAGGGTTAGGGCTAAGGTTAGGACTATGGCTAAAGTAAGAACTAGGGTTATTATTGTGGTTAGTTTTAGGGTTAGGGTTTGGGCTAGGAATGGTGTTAGCATTTGCTTTATGGTTAGAGTGATATATAGAGCTAGTGTTAGTGTTTGGATATGAGTCAGGGTAAGGGTTAGTTTTAGTCCTAGGACTCGAATTTGAGCTAGGGTCATGGCTAGTTGTAGGGTTAGGGTATGGTTTAGGTTAGGTTTAGGGTTAGGGTAATGGCTCAGTTTTTTTGTAGGGCTAGGGCTAATGTTAGGGTTAGTTTTATGATTAGTGATAGTGTTCAGCTAGTGGTAGTGTGAGGTTTAGGCTTAAGGTTAGGGTTAGATTTATAGTTTATAACCATAATTTAGAGTTATGGTTTGATCTAGGGTTAGGGATAAGGTTAGGGCTAGTGTTAGGGTTACGGTAATGAACAGGTTTAGAAATAGAAATATGGCTAAGTTGAGAGTTGGAGTTATTCTTCGGGCTAGAGTTAGGGATTTGCTTAGGGTTAGGGCTAATTTAGGGCAAGATTAGTGCTCAGTTTAGTGTTAAGGTTAAGCCCATGGTTAGGGCTAGAATTAGGGTTAGTGTTAGTGCTAGGGTTAGGGTTATCATTAGTTTTAGGGGAAGTGATGAGGTTATGGCTAGGTTCAGGGCTAGACTGAGGGTTAAAATTAGGTATAGGAATAGGGTGAGGGTTCAGGTTAGGATTAAGGCTAGGTTTAGGGCTTAGATGAGGTTAAGGGTTTGTGTTAGTGTTAGAGCTAGGATTAGAGCTAGGGCTAATGTCAGGTCTAGGGCTATGGTTAGGAATAGTGTTAACTTTAGGTTTATGTCTAGGTCTAGTGGAAAGTTAGGTTTATGGCAAAGGTCAGGTTTAGAGCTAGGTGTATTATTATGGTCAGAGTCCAGTTTAGGGTTTGGTTTAGGATAAGGTTTAGGGTTTAGGCTCAAATTAGCATTAGGGTTAGGGTTAAAGTAATGCATAGTGTTAGGTTTAGGGTTCAGGTTAGGTTTAGAGTAATAGATAGGGTTAGTGTTAGCAATAGGATTAGGGTTAGGGTTAGGGTTAGGGTTAGGGTTAGATTTAGAGTTAAGTTTGATCTAGAGTTAAGGTTCGTGCTAGGGTTAGGGTAGGGTTAGGTTTATGGTAAGGAATTTATTTAGAACTAGGGATACGTCTAGGGTGAGAATTAGAGTTATTCTTAGTAGTAGGCTTAGGGTGAGGGTTAGGGCTAAATTAGGGCTAGAATTAGGATTAGGGTTAGTGTTAGAGTTAAGCCAAGGGGTTGGGCTAGGGTTACGGTTAGCACTGGGGTTAGCATTAAGTTTAGAAGAATGAGTAGGATTATAGCTAGATTTAGGGCTAGGGTGAGGGTTAGAATTAGGATTAGGCCTAGGGTTATGGTTCGGTTTAGGATTAAAGCTAGGATTAGGGCTAGGATGAGGGGTAGGTTTTCTGATAGGGTTAGGGCTATGACTCAGGCTAGGGATAATATCAGGTCTAGGGTTATGGGTAAGGATAGTTTTAGGGTTAGGTTATGGCTAAGTCTAGTGTAAGGGTTAGGTTTATGTTAAAGGTCAGCTTTAGAGCGAGAATTATTATTTGTGTCACAGGGTCAGGGTTAGCATTTGGTTTATGTTAAGTTAACGGGTTAGAGCTCGAATTAGCATTAGGGTTAGGTTTAGAGTTAAGGTAATGGAAGGGTTTACTTTAGGTTTTAGTTAAGGTTTAAGGTAACAGATGGGTTAGGTTTCAGCAATCGGGTTAGGGTTAGCATTAGGGTTAGGGTTATGTTTAGTGTAATGGATAGTTTTAGTACTAGGGTTAAGGCTAGGTTATGGTTTGGATTAAGTCTAGGATTAGGGTTAGGTTTAGGGATAGGGATAGGGTTAAGAATTGGACTCAAATTATTGTTAGGTTTATTCTTAGCATTTGGTTAAGGTGAGGGTGGTGTTTAGAGCTAGGTTGAGTGTTAGGATATGAGTCAGGGTCAATGTTAATTTTAAAGCTAGTGTTAGAACTCGACTTAGGGCTAGGGATAGGTCTAGGGTTAGTGTTAGGGTTTGGTTTAAGTTAATGTTAAGGGTTAGGGGTATTGCTTGGTTTTGATTTAGTCCTAGGGTTAGGTTTAGGGGTAGTGTAAGTGTTAAGCTTAGGTTTAGTGTTAGGGTTTGATTTGGAGTTAGGGTTAGATCTAGGGTTAGGGCTAGGACTAAGGATAGGGCAAGGGTTAGGGCTAGGGATAGGGTTATGGTAAGGGATAGGGTTAGAACTAAGGATAGGTATAGGGTGAGAGTTAGAGTGAGTCTTAGGGCTAGGGTTAGTGTTAGGATTAGAGATAGGGCTAAATTAGTGCTAGGATTAGGGCTAGGTTTATTTTTTGGCTTAAGCCTAGAGTTAGGGTTAGGGTTATGGTTAAGCTTAGGGTAAGAGATGGCATTATAGCTAGGTATAGAGGTAGGGTGAGGGTTACAATTTGGGTTAGGGGTAGGGTTAGGGTTAGGGTTATGATTAAAGCTAGGTTTAGGGCTAGGATGAGGACTAGGGTTTTTTTTAGGTTTAGGACTAGGATTAGGGCTAGGGCTAATTTCAGGTCCAGAATTATGTTCAAAGATAGTTTTAGGGTTAGGATTACAGCTACATCTAGGGTAAGGGTTAGGTGTAAGGTTATGTTCAAGTTTAGAGCTAGGGGTTTTATTAGGGTCAAGGTCAGGGTTAGGGTTTGGAATAGGTTAAGGTTCAAAGTTAGGGCTTGAATTAGTGTTAGTGTTAGGGTTAGGGTAATGATAGGTTTATGTTTAGGTTAAGGTTAGGTTCATGGTAATAGATTAGGATTCATGCCTAGGGTTAGCATTAGGGTTATGGCTTTGGTTATGGTAATGGATAGAGTTAGAGATCAGTTTAGGGCTAGGTTTATGGTTACAAATAGGGCTAGGTTAAAACTAGGATTAGGGCTAGGTTTTGTGTTAAGTTAGGGATAGGGTTAGGGTTAGGGCTAATGTAAGTACAAGGGTGATGTTTAGGGCTAGTTTTAGGGTTTTAGGGCTAGAGTTAGTGTTAGGGTTAGGTTTAGGGTTAGGGTGATGTTTAGAGCTAGTAGTGTTAGGGTCAGTGTCAGGTTCAGGGTTAGTTTATGGGTTCGGCTTAAAACTCATATTAGGGCTAAGGTTAGGGCTAGGTTTAAGGTTAGGGTTTGGTTTAGGTTAAGGGTTAGGGTTATAGCTATAGCTAGGTTTTGTTTTAGGGCTAGGGCTAGGGTTAGGGCTAGTTTTAGGATTAGTGTTATGGTTTAGGGCTAGTGTTAGGGTTTGGCTTAGTCTTAGGGTTAGGGCTCGATTTAGAGTTAGGTTTTGCCTAAGGTTAGTGCCAGGGGAAAGGATAGGGCAAGGGTTAGGGCTAGGGTTAGGATTATGGTAAGAAATAGGGTTAGAACGAGTGAAAGGTCTAATGTGAGAGTTAGAGATAGTCTTAGGACTAGTGTTAGGGATAGGGCTAAATTAGGGCTAAGATTATGGCTAGTGTTAGTGGCAGGGTTAGTCCTAGAGTTTGGGTTAGGATTGTAATTAAGGCTATTTTTAGGGCTAAGGGCTATGGTTTGTGTTAGGGTTAGGGCTACAATTATAGCTAGGTCTAATGTCAAGTCTAAGGTTACAGTTATGGATAGTTTTAGGGAAATGTTTAGGGCTAGGTGTTTTGTAAGGGTTAGGTATACAGTAAGAGACAGGTTTAGAGCTAGGGGAATTATTAGGGCCAGGGTCAGTGTTAGGGCATGCTCTAGGTTTGAGTTTAGGGTTACACCTCGAATTAGATTTAGGGTTAGGCTTAGGGTAAAGATAGAGTTAGATTTAGGGTCCAGGTTAGGTTTAGTGTTTTGAATAGCCTTAGGGATAGCTATACAGTTAGGATTAGTCTTATTGTTAGCATTTGGGTTAGGCTTAAGTTTAGGATAAAAAATAGGATTACAGCTAGGGTTATGGCTATGTTTATGGTTAGCATTAGGGCTAGTGTTAGGGTTAGGGTTAGGATTAGGCCTAGGGTTAGGGTTAGGTTTAAGGTAAGTGTTATGGTTGGATCTAGATTTAGGGTTAGGGCGATGGTTAGGGTTAGAGCAGGTCTAGGAAAAATGTTAGGGATAGGGCTATGATTAGCATTAGGGTTAGGGTTAGAGTTATGGTAATGTATAGAGTTAGAACTAGGGTTTGGGCAATGGTTACAGTTAAAATTAGGGTTAAAGTTGGGTTAGAAATAGGGCTATGTTAATGTTTACGGTTAGGATTATGGCTCAGTTTAGAGGTAGTGTTATGATTAGAGTTAATTTATTCAAATTTCTTTGATACACACCAGGATTTTCTTTCTGTTATCTAACCCTAACCCTAAACCTCACCCTAAACCTAAACCTAATTTAACCCTAATTGTAACCCTAACAGCAACCCTAACCAAAACCATAACCATAACCCTAACACTTACCTAACCCTAACCCTAATCCTAAACCTAACACTAATCAAAAAACTAACTCAATCACTAACCCTAATCCTAAACCTAACCCTAACACTAACCCTAACCCTAAACATAACCCTAAACTTAACACTGATCCTAACCCTAACCTTAACCCTAAAACAAACTTTAACCCTAACCCTAACCCAAACACTAAAGCTAACCCTAACATTAACTCTACACCTAACCCTAATACTAAACCTAACACAAATCATAAACCTAACCCTAAACTTAAACCTAAAACTAACAGTAACCCTAACATAACCCTAACACTTACTCTAATCCTAACTCTACCCCTAATCCTGTCTATAATCCTAACCCTAACTCTAAACCATAACCCAAAACAAACCCTAACACTAAACCTGAACCTAACATTTAAACTAACCCTAACCCTTACCATAACCCTAACCCTAACACTTACCATAACACTAAGCCTAACCCTAACCCTAAACCTAACACTAAATCAACACTAAACCTTACCATAACCCTACACCTTACCAAAACCTAAACATTAAACCTAACGCTAACCCTAACAATAACACTAACATTAACACCAAACCTAACCCTAATCAGAAACCTAACCCTAACTATAACCCTAAGCATAACAGTAACCATAAAACTAAACCTAACACTAAGCCTCAACCTAACCCTAACACTAACACTAACACTAACCCTATCCTTAACCATAACCCTAAACATAACAATAACCTTAACCCTAACCGTAAACATAACACTAACCCAAAGCCTAACCCTAACCCTAAACCTAATCCTAACATGAATACTAATACTAACCCTAAATCTCACCCTATCCCTAACCCTAATCCTAACACTAAATATAAACCTAACATTAACCCTAACAAACGCATTAATCCTAACCTTAAACCTAAACCTAACCCTAAATAAAACATAACACTAACCCTAAATATTTCCCTAACACGAACCCTAAACCTAACCTTAACCATAACTTTAACACGAACCCTAGCCCTAACCCTAAACCTAACCCTAAATATAAATCTAACTCTAACACTAACAGTACCCTATCCCTAACACTAACACTAACCCTAACACTAATCCTAACCCTAACCCCAAAACTTACCCTATCCCGAACACTAACCATATCACTAGCACTTACCTTAAATATAACCCTAAACTTATCACTAACCCAAACCCTAACCCTAATACTAACATTAACCCTAATCCTAAACCTAACCTAAAATTAACACTAACCCTAACCATAAAACTAAACATAAACTTAACACTAAACGTAAAACTAACCCTTATCCTAACTCTAACCATATCCCTAAAACTAACCCTAAAAGTAACACTCACCCTAACCATAACATTAACCCTAAACCTCAGAATAACACTAACCCTAAATCTATCCCAAAACCTAACACTATCCATAATCCTAACCTTAACTTTAACTCAAACACTAAAACTAACCCTAACTCTAAACCTAACCCTAACCCTAAAACTCACCCTAACGCTAACTCTAACACGAACTCTAACCTTAACCCTAACACTAACACTATCCCTAATCCTAACACTAAACCTAAATCTATCCCTTATCATAACTCTATCCCTAACACTAACACTAACCCTAACCCTAACCCTAACACTAACTCTAAAACTAAACCTAAGCCTAACCAGAACCCTAACCCTAACCCTTACCCTAACACTAAAACTAACCTTAACACTAACTCTATCACCAACCTTAAACCTAACCCTAACCCTAACTGTAACACTAAACCTAACCTAACACTAACCCTAACCCTAAAACTATCCCTAACCCTAACACTATCCCTAACCCTAACACTAACCCTAACCTAAACATAAACATAACCTTAACACAAAACCTAAACCTAATCCTACCAACAAACCTAAACCTAAGCCAAATTCTAACTCTAACCCTAATAATAACACTAACCCTAAATCTAGCCATTATCCTAATACTAACCCAAACACCAACACTAACCCTAACCCTTACACCAACCCTAAACTTAACCCTAACCCTTACACCAACCCTAACCCTAACCCTAACCCTTACATCAACCCTAACCCTAATCTTAACACTAAAACTAACCCTAACCTTTACCTAACTTTAACCATAACACTAACCCTAACCGTAAACTTAAACATAACCCTAACCATAACTATAACCATAACCCTCAATCTAAACCCTATCTGAATGCTAATACTAACCCTTAATCTCACCCTATCACTAACCCTAACCCTGAACCTAACACTAAACCTAACACTAACCCTAACCCAAGCATCAAACTTAAGCATAACCATAACAGTAACACTAAACCTAATCCTAACCCTAAACCTAAACGTAACACTAACCTTAAACATATCCCTAACATGAACCCTAATGCTAACACTTACCGTACCACTAACACAAACCCTAATCCTAACCCTAAACCTAACACTAACCATAAACCTAATCCTAACCTTAACAAAAACCCTAAACCTAATCCTAACCCTAATATTAAACCCAACCCTAACCCTAACACTAACATTAACCCTAACCCTAACACCAGCACTTTCACTAACCATAAACTTAACCCTATCACTAGCTGTAACTCTAACCCTTACCCTAACCAATATCCCTAACACTAACCCTAACCCAAAACTTATCCCTAACATTAAGACTATCGCTAACCCTAACCCTATCCCTAACACTAAACCTAATACTAATATTAACCCTAACCTATCCTAAACCTAAACCTAACCCTAAACCAAATCCTAACTGTAACTGTAACCCTAATCATAACCCTAACAGTAACCCTAAAACAAACACTAACCCTAAACCAAACACTAATTCTACCCCTAATCCTAGCCCTAACCCTAACCATAATTTTACACTAATACTAATTCTAACCATAACCCTAAACCTATACCTAAACCTTAATCTAACCCTCCCAGAAACCCTAACTGGAACCACAAACCTAACACTAACCCTTACCCTAAACCTACCAGTAACCCTAAACCTCAATATAACCTTAACCCAAACACTAATTATAAACCTATCCCTAATCCTAACACTAACCCTAACCTAATCCTAACCCTAACCCTAAACCTAAACCTAACACTAACCCTAATTCCAACCCTAACTCTATCATTAACCCTAAACCTAACACTATACCTAATATTAAAACTAACCCTAACCCTAACTCTAACACAAACCCTAATCCTAAAACTAAACCTAACTATAACACTAACCCTAACACTAAACTTAATCCTAACCCTAACACTACCCTAAGGCTAACCCTAACCCTAACCCTAACCCTCACCCTAACCCTAACCCTAAACCAAACACTAACCCTTATCCTAAACCTAACACTAACCCTAAACCTAACTATAACCCTAACCCAAACACTAATGTTAAACATAACCCTAACCCTTACACTAATCCTAACCTAACCCTGACTGTAAATCTAAACCTAACACTATCGCTAACCCTAACCCTAACATGAACCCTAACCTTAACCCTAACTCTAACCTAACCCTAACCCTTACCCTAAACCTAACCCTAAACCAAACATTAAACCTAATCCTAACCCTAACACTATTGCTAAACCTAACCCTAACCCTAATACTAAATCTTACTGTAATCCTAACCCTAAACCTACACGTAACAGTAACACTAATGCTAAACCTAACATGAACCATAACCGTAACTATGGTCCTAACCTAACCTTGACCCTAACACTAATCCCATCCCTAACACTAACCCTAATCCAGAAATTAACTCTAATCTTAACCCTAACCCTAACACTAACACTAAACCTAACACTAACCATAATTCTTCCTGTAACCCTAAAACTAATCCTAAACCTAATTCTAACCCTAACTCTAACACTAATCCTAACAGTAACACTAACCCTAACCCTAACTCTTACCCTAACATAAAACCTGACCATAACCATAACTCTAACAAAAACCTTAACCCTAACTCTAACCTTTACCTAATCCTAACTATAAACCTAACCTTAACACTAAACCTAATACTAACACTAACACTAAACATAATCCCAACCCTAACCCTATCACTTACAATAAGTCTAACAATAACCCTATACCTAACACTAACATTAATACTAACCCTAAGCCTAATTTTAACCCTAACTCTAACCCTAGTCCTAACCGTAACCCTAACCGTAAAACTAACCCTAACACAAACCATTACCCGAACCCTAACACTAACCCTAACACTAATCCTAAACCTACACGTAACTCTAAAACGAACCCTAACCCTAACCCTAATTCTAACTCTTACACTACCACTAACCCTAATTCAAACCCTAATTGTAACACTAACCCTAACCATAACCATAACCCTAATCCTAAACCTATCCTGACCTTAACAGCATCCCTAACCCTAATCCTAACCCTAACTCTAACCCTAACAATAAACCTAACCCTAACCCTAACACTAATCCTAACACTAACCCCATTTCTAACACTAACACTAACACTTTCCCTAACCCTAACCACAACCCTAACACTAACACTACATCTTACCCTAACCCTAACACAAAACCTAACCTAAACCATAACCCTGACCATAACATAACCAAACCCTAACCCTTACCTAACCCTAACACTAAACCTAACACTAACACTAACCCTAAACCTAACACTAATTCTAACCTCAACACTAAGCCTAATCCTAACACGAAACCTCAACCTAACACTAACACTAAAGCTAACCCTAACCCTAATCCCAACATTAACTCTAACCCTAACCCTAACACTATCCCTAACACTATCTCTAACACAAACCCTAACACTAACACTAATCCTATCCTTAACCCTAATCCTAACCTTAACCCTAATGATTACACTACCCCTAACCATAACCCTACCACAAATCCTATCCCTAACCCTAACACTAACCTTAAATCTAATCCTAACCCTAACAGTAACTCTAACCCTAAACCTAACCCTAACCCTAACACTAACCTCAACCCTAACACTAACCCTAACTTTAACCTTAACCCTTAACTAATGCTGCAGTCTAGCTGGGCACAAACCACCAAGCCACCACAAAGCACTTATATCTACAAACAGCAAATTTTATTGCCTGAACTCCAACAGCATTCCAGGCACAATCCCCGGGAACTCTCCAGTATGCCACCCAGGCAGCTCCTCCAGGAACACACCACACACCAACCGGAACTCCCACCACTGTAACTTTTCCAACCAAAGCCAACTCCCCAGGCAATCCTCAGGAGAACTCCAAAGTAGCTGGCCCCTGAGGCGGACAGTAAAGGTCTAATATACAATTGAATCAATCAAGCATCATCTTAATGGCTCACCTCTCAAGGAATACTACTGGCAAAATTCCAGGGGCCATTCTGACTCCACTGTGGCTCTCAGCAACCTAACCCTAAACCTAAATCTAACTGTAACAGTAACTCTAACCCTAACACTAACACTAACACTAACCATAAAGCCAACCATAACCCTCTCATTAACCCTAACCCTAACACTAACCCTAAACCTAACCCAAACCCTAACACTAATCCGAACCCAAACTAAAACCCTAACCCTAAAACTAACCATAGCCCTACCCGTAAACCTAAAACTAACACTAAACCTAACTCTAAGCCTAATTCTAACCGTAACTCTAACCATAACCCTAAACTTAACACAAAATCTATCCATAACACTAACCCTAACATGAACCATAACCCTATCCCTAACACTAACTCTAACACTAACCCTAACACTAAACCTAACCCTAATACTAAAACTATGCCCAACCCTAATCTGAAACCTATCCTTAAACCTAACAATAAAACTAACCCTAACCCCAACTGTAATTCTAAACCTAACACTAACCCAAACCCTAAACCTAACCCTAATCCTTACCCAAACACTAACCCTAACTCTAACCCTAGGTCTAACACTAAACCTAATCATAACCATAAACAGAACCCTAACACTAAACCTAACAATAACCCTTACCCTAACTGTAACCCCATTCCTAAATATAACCCTAACTGTAGCCCTAAACCTAAGCATAACCCTAACCCTAATATGAACTATAACCCATAACATAACCCTATCCCAAACCTAAACCTAATCCTAACCATAGCCATAACCCTAAACCTAATTCTATTTCTACCATGAACAGTGACACTAACCCTAACACTAAACCTAACCGCATCCCTAACCCTATCACAAAGCCTAACCCTAAACTTAACCTTAAACCTAACACTAACACTCACGCTAATCCTAACCCTAACTAACCCTAATCTTAACCATAACCCTAAACATAACCCTAATTCTAAACCTAAACTTAACACAATCCCTAACCAAGACTGTAACCCTAACACAAACTATAAACCGAACACTAACACTAACCCTAACACTAACCTTAAACTGACACCTATTCTAAAACTAACCCTAAACCTAACCCTAACCCTAATACTAACACTAAACCTAAACCTAAAACAAAACCTAACACTTACCCTAACACTCAACCTAACCCTAATCCTAACTCTAACCCTAACACTAACCCTAACACTAACCCTAAACCTAAACCTATCACTAACACTAACCCTAAATCTAAGCCTAACCCTACCACAAACCATAACCTGAACCCTATCACTAACCCTAACCCTAACACTAACACTAAACCTGTCCCTAACTGTAACACTATTTCTAACCCCAAACCTAACACTAACTATAACATGAACCCTAACCCTAACCCTAATACTAACCCTAACCCTAACAATAACATTAAGCCTAACCCTAACCCAAATACTAACACTAAACCTAACACAAACCCTAACAATAACACTAAACCCAAACCTTACCCTAATCTTAACCCTAAACCTAACAAGAAAGCTAATCCTAAACTTAACCCTAACACTTAGCCTAACACTATCCTTAACACTAACCCTAACCCTAACACTAACCCTAAATCTAACCCTAAACCTTACCCTAAATCTAACCACAACCTTAAACCTAACCATAAACCTAATACTAAAACTAATTCTAAACCTAACCCTAACACAAAACCTAACCCTAACAAAAACTATAACGTGAACCCTAACACTAACCCTAACACTAACCTTAAACCTACACCTAACTGTAAAACTAGTCATAAACATAACCCAAACCCTAACCCTAACACTAACTCTAACACTAACAATAATACTAACATTAACTCTAACCCTAACACTAAACATAAACATAACCATAACAATAAACCTAACACTAACCCAAACACAAAACCTTACCCTAACCATAACTCAAACCCTAAATGTAAACCTAACCCTAACAATAACACTAATCCTAACCTTAACCCTAAACCTAACACTAACCCTATCCCTGACCCTTACTTTAACCCTAACACTAACACTAACCCTAATCCTTACCCTAACACTATACCTAAATGACCCATAACCCTAAAACTAACCCTAACCTTAACCCTATGCCTCACTCTAAACTTCTTTCTAAACATAACCAAAACCGTAATTTTAATTCTAACAGTAACACAAAACCTAAACCTAACCCCTACCCTAACACAAACCATAATTCTTACCCTAACGCTAACCTTAACAATAACCCTAATCAAAACCCTAACCCCAATTCTAAAACTAATCCTAAAGATAACCAGAACCCTAACCCTAACCCTATCCCCAAAACTAACGTTAACCATAAACATAACCCTAACCCTAACACTAAACCTAACCCTAACCCTAACTTTAACCATAACAATAACCTTAACCCTAATTATAACCCTAAACCTAAAAGTAACCATAAACCTATCCCTAAGCCTAACACTATCCCTAACCCTAGCCCTAACACTAACACTAACACTGAACCTAATCCTAAACCTAACCCTATCCCTAAGAATCACCTTACCCTTACCATAACACAAACCTTAACCCTAACCCTAACACTAATCCTAACCCTTACCCTAACACTAACCCTAACCTACAAGTAACCCTAAAACTAACACTAAACCTAAACCTAAGCCTCATTCTAACCCTAATCCTAACCACAACCCTAACTCTTAACCTAACACAAACCATATCCCTCACACGAACACTAATCCTAACCCTAACCCTAACCCTAAACCTAACTCTAAAACTAAGCCTAAACTTAATCCAAACCCTAAACCTAACGCTAACCCTAAAACTAACCCTAAACATAACCCTAACCCTAATCCTAAAATGAACCCTAACCCTTACTGTAACACTACCCCTAACACTAACCTTAGCTGTAACCATAAACCTATCCCTAACCCTAACAATCTCCCTAACCCTAACCCTAACACTAACACTAAAGCTAACACTAAACCCAACCCTAACCCTAACACGAACCCTGAAACTAATCCTAACCCTAACTCTTACACTAACCCTAACCTAACCTAAAATCTAACACTAACCGTAACTCTAAAACTAACCCTAAACATAACCCTAACACTAAGCCTAAAATGAACCCTAAGAGTAACCATTACCCAAACTGTAACACTAACACTAACCCTAACTGTAGCCCTAACCCTAAACCTATCCCTAAACCTAACACTCTCCCTAATGCTAACGCTAACACTAACACTAAAGCCAACCCTAAACCTAACCCTAACCCTAGCATTAACCCTATCCCAAACACTAACAAGAACCCTAAGTTTAACCCTAACAATAACCCTAACCCTAAACCTTACACTAACCCTAAACCTAACCATAACCCTAACCCTAACCTTAAAACTAACCCTAATCATAACCCTAACCTAACCCAAACACAGACCCTAACCCTAACCCTAAAGCTAGAACTAACCCTAATAAACCTATCCTTAAGCCTAACACTATCCCTACCCTTACAATAACCCTAAACCTAACTATAACCCTAACACTAACCCTAACACTCCCACGAACCGTAATCCTAACACTAACACTAACCCTAAACCTCACCATAAATGTAACTATAAACCTAACACTTACTCTAATTGTAATGTTAACACTAAGCGTCAACGTAACTCTAACACTAACCCAAACACTAATCCTAAACCTAACCCTAATTCTATCTGTAATGCTAATTGTAAATCCTAACCATAAACCTACAAATAACCCTAAAACTAAAGCTAACCGAAACTCTAAGATGAACCTTAAACTTAACCCTAACCGTAACCCTAACACTAACCCACACCCTAACCCTAACCCTAACACAAACCCTAACATTAACACTAAACCTAACGCTAACCCTAACACAAACCCTAACCCTAACCCTAACCTAACTTTAACCCTAACTCTGACCTAACACTAACCTTAACACTAACCCTAACACTAACCCTGAACCTAAACCTAACCCTAACCCGAACACTAACCCTATAACTAACCGTAACCCAAAGCCTAAACCTAAATCTAACTCCAATCTAACTAATGATAACCTTTACCCTAACCCTATCACAAACACTAACCTAACCCTAACAGTAACCCTAATATTAACCCTAAACCCAACCCTAACCCTAACTCTAAACCTAACCCTAAACCTAACCTAAACCCTAACCCTAAACCTAACCCTATCACAAACAATAACCCTTACTGTAACACTAAAACTAACCCTAAACCTAACCCTAACCCTAATACTAACCCTAACTTTAACTGTAATCCTAATCTTAACTGTAAACCTAATCCTAATCCAAACCCTAACCATAACACAAACCCTAACACTAAACCTACCACTAACATTAAACCTAAGCATAACCCTAACCCTAACACTAAACCTAACCCTAGCACTAAACTTAACCCTAATCCAAACTCTAACACTAACATCAACCCTAAATTTACTGTAACCCTAACCCTAACCCAAACACTAACCCTAACCCTAACCATAACCATAAACCTTACACTAACGATAACATTAAACCTAAACCTAACCATAACCCCAAAACTAAAACTAACCCTATCCCTAACCCTAATGCTAACACTAACACTAACCTTAACTCTATTGCTAATGCTAACCATAACACTAACTGTAAACCTAATCCTAATGCTAACCATATCACTAGGCCTAATCCTAACCCTAACCCTAAAATTAACCCTAAATCCAATCCTATTCCTAACAACAAACCTCACTCTAACGCTAATTTTTACACTACTCCTAAACATAACCTTAACCCTAAGACTAACCCTAACCCTATCCTTAACCCTAATGGTAATAATAATTGTAACCCTAAACCTAACCCTAACCCTAACCCTAACCCTAACCCTAACACAAAACCTAACCCTTTCCATAACTGTAACTCTAACCCTAATCCTAAAGCTAACCCTAACACAAACCTTCACCCAAACACTAACCTGAACGCTAACCCTAACCCTAACCCTAACATGAACACTAAACCTCACCATAAACCTAACCCTAACCTTAACACTAAATATAACCTTAACCATAACTCTAACCATAAACTTAACTGTAACTCTAACCAAAACACGAATCCAAACACAAAACATAACCCTAACTGTAACACAAACACTAAACTTAACCATAAACCAACACCTTACTCTAACACTAACCCCAAACCTAACGTTAACATGAACCCTAACCCTAACCCGAACTGTAACCCTTACGCTAACCCACATACTAACAATAACCCTTATACAAACCCTAAATTTAACCCTAACCCTAACACAAACCCTAACCCTAATCCTAACCTAACCCTAATCCTAATACTTGCCTAACCCTAACCCTAACACTAACCCTAACACTAACTTTAACACTAAACCTAACACAAATCTTAACCACAAGCATTACTCTATAACTAACACTAACACTAGCCCTAAGCCTAAACCAAAGATTAACCCTAAACCTAAACTTAACTCTAACTGTAACACTAACTTTACCCCTAACCATAACACCAACCCTAACCCTAAACCTAATGCTAAATCTTACCCTAATGCTAACTCAAAACCTAAACCTAACACAAACATAACCCTAAACCTAACACTAACCCTAACACTAAACCTAAACCTAACCCTAAACCTAACTCTAAAAATAAACCTAACCCTAAACTGAACCCTAACCCTAAACCTCAACCTATCACAAACACTAACCCTAAATCTAACACTAACCCTAACCCTAATTCTAACCCTAACCATAACTCTAACTCTAAATGTAACCTTAATCTTAACAGTAACCTTAACGCTAAACAAAATCCTAACCCTAACACAAACCCTTACCCTAACCAAACCCTAACCCTAAACCTAACAAGAACCCTAACCCTAACACTAACACTAACCGAACCTTAACCCTAACACTAACACTAACCTAACCCTAACACTAATCTTAACCATAACCCAAACTCTAACCTACCATAATTTAACCCTAATCCTAACCGTAACCATAACCCTAACAATAACTCTAAACATAAACCTAAAAAAAACCTAACCCTAACCTTAACCCTAATTTTACACTAATACTAATTCTAACTTTAACCCTAAACTAACCATAAAACCTTAACCTAACCCTAACCCTAAACCTAAACCTAACACTAACACTAAATTTAACCCTAAACATAACTCTAAATCTAACCCTAACCCTCACCATAACACAAATCCTAACTCTAACCATAACCCTATCCTTAACCTAACCTTAACCCTAACCCAAACCTATCACTAACTGTACCGTAAACCTAACCCTAACCATAACACTTACCCTAACTATAATTCTAAACCTATCACTAAGACTAATCCTTATGCTAACCGTAAGAATAACCCTAATCCTAACCCAATCACATACCCTCACTGTAACCGTAACACTAACCCTAACACTAACCCTAACCCTAACCCCAACCCTAACCCTATAATTAACCATAACCCTAACAGAATACCTTACACTAACCTGAACCCTAACCCTAACTCTAACACAAACTCTAATCCTAAACCTAACACTAATCATAACACTAACCCTTACCCTTACCCAAACCCTAACCCTAAAACTAATCCTAACACTAAATTTAACCCTAAACCTAACAATAACCTTCACCCTAACCCTAAACCTAATCCAAATCCTAACCCTAACCCTAACACTAAACCTAAAACTAAGTGTAACCCTAACCCAAACACTAATGCTAAACCTAACCCTAACACTACACTACCTCTAACCCTAATCCTAACCATAAACCTAAAACTAACAATAACACTAACCCTAACCCTAACATGAACTGTAATTGTAACCCTTATCCTAACCTAACCCTAAACATAACATTAACCCTAACACTAATCCAATCCCTAACACTAAACCTAAACCAAAAATTTAACCCTAATCTTAACCCTAACCTAACCCTAAATCTAACATTAAACCTAACACTAACCCTAATTCTACCCATAACCTAAAACTAACCCTAAAACTAAACCTAACCCTAACTCTAACAATAATCATAACCATAACACTGACCCTAAATCTAACCCTAACACAAAACCTGACCATAACCATAACTTTAACAAAAACCTTAATCCTAACCCTAACCCTACCTAAACCTAAACATAAACCTAACCCTAACACTAAACCTAACAATAACCCTAAAACTAACCCTAACACTAACCCTAACCAAACCCTAACCCTAACCCTAATGTAACACTAACCCTAAACCAAATTTTAACCGTAACCCAAATCCTATTCGAAACCCTAACTCTAACCATACCGTAACCCTAACCCTAATTTGAAAATTAACCCTAACCATAAAACGAACCATAATACCAACCCTTAAACTATCCCGAACCCTAATGCTAACCCTAAACCTAAACTTAACCCAAACACTAATACTAACCGTAACCCTATCCTTAAACTCAACACTAACCTTAACCTAACCCTAACCCTAAACTTAACCTTGAACCTAACCCTAAACCTAATCCTTACCCTAACTGTAGCCCTTTCACTAACACTAACCCTAGCCCTAAAAATAACTTTATCCCTAACCCTAAACCTAACACTAACACTAACCATAACCCTAACACTAATCTAACACTAACAATAAACCTAACCATAACTCTAACACTCACCCTAAGCTTAACAATAAACATAACCCTAATCCAAACACGAACCTTAACCATACCCCTAATCCAAACCTAACTCTAACACTAAACCTCAGCATAACACTAAACCTAACCCTAACCATAACACAAAACCTAAAAGCAAATACTAACCTTAACCTAGCCCTAAACTTAACCCTAACCCTAAAACTAAACCTAACCCTGACACTAATCTTAAGCCTCACCCTAAACCTAATTCGAAACCTATCACTAACCCTAACCCTAACCTTACCACTAACCCTAAACCTAACTCTAACCTTAACCCAAACACTAAACCTAAACTTAACCCTAACTCTAACCTAACACTAACCCTAAACATAAACCTAACCCTAACACTAACACAACCCCTAACACTCACACTAACACTAACTCTAACCATAAATCTAAACCTATCCCTAACATTAACCTTAACCATAACACTAATCCTAAACCTAAACCTAAAACTAACACAAACCATAACCCTTACCTTAACATGAACCATAACCCTAACCCTTACCCTAATTTGACCTAAACCCTAACCTTAATCCTAACACTAATCCTAACCCTAACCCTAACATTAACACTATCTCTAAACCTAACCATAAACCTAACCATTATCCTAACCCTAACCTAACCCTAAACCTCAACCTAACTCTAATCCTAATCCTAATCTTTATCATAACCCTAACTATAAACCTAACCCTAACCCCTACACAAACACTAATGCTAAACCTTACACTAATCTTAACCCTAATCCCAACACTAACACTAACTGTAACCATAACCCTAAACCTAACCCTAAATTTTACCCTAACTGTAACCCTAACCCTAACCCTAAAACTAACCCTAAACGTAATCCTAACACAAACCCTACCGTAACCCTAATCCTAACCCTAAAGGAAACCCTAACCTTAAAACTAACCCTAACACTAATATTATTCCTAATTTTAACACTAACCCTAATCCTATCCCTAAACCTAACCATAACAATATGTCTAAACCTAACCCTACGCCTAAAGCTATCCCTAAAGCTATCCCTAATCCTAACACTAACTCTAAACCTAAGTATAACCCTAACCCTAACCCTAACAATAACCCTAACCATAAACCTAAAGCTAACACTTACCCTAACCTTAACCCTAACACGAATCCTAAACCTAACCCTAACCCTAACCTAACCATAAACCTAAACTTAACACTAATATTAACCCTAATACTAACCCTTACCTGAAGCCTAACACTAACCTTAATCCTGCCGTAAACCTAACTTAACCCTAACCATAACACTTACCCTAACCATAACTGTAAACCTAAACATAATCCTAACCATAACCCTAACACAAAACCTAACCATAACCCGAACACTAACCCTAATCCTAACCCTAAATCTAACACTAACACTAACCCTATCCCTAAAACTAACACTATCCCTAAAATTACAATAACCATAACACTAAACATAACCCAAACCCTGACCCTATACTAATACTAACCCGTATAGTAATCCTAACCCTAACCATAACCCTAAACCTGATGTAACCCTAACCATAAGCTTAACCATAATCCTAACACAATACCTAACCCGAAACATAACCCTAAACATAACCTAACACTAGCCCTAACTTTTAACTAACACTAACTTTAACATTAACACTAACACTTACACTAAAACTAACCCTAACACTAACACTAATCCTAAATGTAACATAACCCTAAACATAACAGTAACACTAACACTAACCATAACACTAACTCTAACCATAAACCTAACCCTAATCCTAAACATAACATTAACCCTAACCCTAACACTAACACTATATCTAATCCAATCACTAACATTAATCCTACACTAAACCAAACCCTAATCATAGCCCTAACACTTACCCAACCCTAACCCTAACTCTAACCCTCACACTAACCCTAAAACTAACCCTAACACTAACCCTAACCCCAACCCTAACACTTTAACTAACTTTAACACTAACCCTAACTGAACCCTAAACCTAAACCTAAAAGAAGCCCTAACACTAAACCTAATGCTAATCCTAACACTAACCATAACTCCAACAATTACCCTATCACTAATGCTAATCCTAAGCCTAAACCTAAACCTAACACTAACCCTATCCCTGACTCTTACTTTAACCCTAACACTAAACTAACCCTAACTCTCACCCTAACACTATACCTAAACTACCCATAATCTTAAATCTAACCCTAATCCAACTCTATGCCTCACTCTAACCTTCTTTCTAATCATAACCAAAACTCTAATTTTAACTGTAAACCTAAGAAAAAAACTTAAACCTAACACAAACCATAATTCTTACCCTAAAACTAACATTAACAATAATCCTAACTCAAACCCTAACCCCAATTTTAAAACTAAACCTAACCCTATCCAGAACACTAACACTAACTTTAAGCACAAACTAACCTTAAACATAAATATAACCCTAACCTAACACTAACCCTAACCCTAAACCTAACCATAATGGTAACACTAACCTTAAACCTAATGCTAAACCTAAACCTAAAAGTAACCCTAATCCTATCCTTAACCCTAACATTATTACTAACCTAACCCTAACATTAACACTAACACTGAACTTAACCCTAAAACTAACCCTACCCCTAACCCTCACCTAAACCCTTACCATAACACAATGTTTAACCCTAACCCTAACACTAATCCTAACGCTTACCCTAACACTAACCCTAACCTACAAGTAACCCTAAAAGTAACCCTAAACCTAAACCTAAACCTGACTCTAACCCTAATCCTAACCATAACCCTAACCCTTACACTAACACAAACCTTATCCCTCACAAAAACACTAATCCTAACACTAACCCTAACCCTAACCCTAACTGTAAAACTAATCCTAAACCTAATCCAAAACCTAACCCTAAGCCTAGAACTAACCCTAAACATAACCTTAAACCTAATCCTAAATCGAACCCTAACCCTATCCCTAATTGTAACACGAACCCTAACCATAACGTTAGCCCCAATCCTAACACTCTCCTGAACCCTAACACTCTCCCTAACCCTAACCCTAACACTAACACTAAAGCTAACGCTAACCATAACCCTAACCCTAACCTTAACACAAACCTAACCCTAACCCTAAACCCATCCCTAACCCTAAAACTAACCCTAAACTATCCTTAACCCTAACACTATTCCTAACCCTAAAACTAACACTAACACTAATTCTTACAATAACCTTAAACCTAACCCAAACCCTAACACGAACCCTAACCCTAACCCTAACACTCTCACGAACCCTAATCCTAACACTAACACTAACCCTAAACCTCACCATAAACGTAACCCTAACCCTAACACTTACTCTAACCCTAATGCTAGCACTAAGCCTCAACCTAATTCTAACACTAACCCAAACACTAATCCTAAGCCTAACCCTAATTCTAACTGTAACACTAACCCTAAACCTAACCATAAACTTACAACCAACCCTAAAACTAAACCTAACCGAAACTCTAACATGAAGTCTAAACCTAACCCTATCCATAACGCTAACACAAACCCACACCCTAACCCTAACGCTAACACAAAATTGAACTCTAACGCTAACCCTAACACAAATCCTAACCAAACCATAACCCTAACCCTAACCTAACATTAAACCTAACCCTTACCTAACCCTAACCCTAACACTAACACTAACTTTAACACTAACCTTGAACCTAACCCTAACCCTAATCCTAATCTCAACCCTAACCGTATAACTAACCGCAACCCTAACTCTAACCCTAAACCTAACAGTAATACTAACCCTAACTCTAACCCTAAGTCTAACTCTAATCTTAACCATAAATCTAATGATAACCTTAACCCTAACCCTATCACAAACACTAACCTAAACCTAAGAGTAACCCTCACAGTAACTCTAACATTAACCCTAAACCGAACTCTAAACCTCACTCTAAAACTAACCCTAACCCTTACCTAAACCCTAACCCTAAACCTAACCCTATCACAAACACTAACCCTAACCCTAACCCTAACACTAACCCTAATCCTAACCCTAACCCTAATACTAACCCTAAAGTTAACCGTAACCCTAATCTTAACTGTAAACCTAACCCTAAACCAAACCCTAACCATAACACAAACACTAACAATAAACACAGTACTAACCCTAAATCTAAGCATAACCCTAATCCTAACACTAAACCTAACCCTAACCTAATCCTAACACTAACCCTAACATCAACCCTAAAGCTTACTGTAACCCTAACCTGAACCCTAACCCGAACATTAACCCTAACCATAACCATAACCATAAACCTAACACTAACCATAACATTAAACCTAACCCTAACAATAACACAAACACTAAAACTAACCCTAACCCTAACACTAATGCTAACACTAACCCTAACCTTAATTCTATTCTTAATGCTAACCATTACAAGAACCCTAAACCTAAACCTAATGCTAACTGTAACACTAAACTTAATCCTAACCCTAACCCTAAATATAACCCTAACACCAATACTATCCCTAACACCAACCTTAACCCTAAGCCTAACCCTAACTTTTACACTACTCCTAACTCAAAACTTAACCCTAACATTAATCCTAACCCTATCCATAACCCTAATGGTAATCCTGATCATAACCCTAATCCTAACCCTCATCCTAACTCTTACCCTAACACAGACCCTAACCCTTTCCATAACAATAACCTTAACCATAACCCTAAACCTAACACTAATCCTAACCCTCACACAAACAATAACACTAACTCTAACACTAACCATTACTGTAAACCTAAACCTAACCCTAATCCTACCTGTAACCCTAACCATAACACTAAACCTAACACAAACCCTAACCTAACCCTAAACCTAACCTTGTTCCTAACCATAACCCTATAACAAACCCTATCACTAAGCCTAACCTTAACCATTACCCTAACCCTAACACTCACCTAATCCTAACCCTAAATCTAACACTAACCCTAACCCTAAACCTAACACTAACCCTAATCCTAACTATAAGCCTAACCCAAACACTAATGCTAACCCTAACTTTAACCATAGCACTAATACTAACTCAATCCACAACTCTAACCCTAAACCTAATCCTAACAGTATCCCTAACCGTAACCCTAACCCTAAAGCTAACCCTAATACAAAATCTAACCCAAACACTAACCCAAACACTAACACTAATCCTAACCCTAACACTTACAGTAACACTAAACATAAACCTAACCCTAACACGAACACTAAATCTCACCATAAACCTAAACCTAACCTTAACACTAAATCTAAACCTATCCCTAACACTAACCATAAATCTAACTGTAACCCTAACCCAAACACTAATCCTAACCCAAACCCTTACCCTAACTGTAACAATAACACTAACCTTAACCATAAACCTACACCTTACCCTAACACTAACCCTAAACCTAACCTTAAAACGAATTCTAACCCTAACTCTAACTGTAAACCTAACACTAACCCACATCCAAACAATAACCCTAATAAAAACCCTAAATTTAACTCTAACCCTAACACAAACCCTAACCCTAACCCTAACCTAACCCTAACCCTAATACTTATAACCCTAACCCTAACACTAAAACTAAAACTAAACTTAACACGAATTCTAACCCTAACTCTAACCGTAAACCTAACACTAACCAACATCCTAACAATAACCCTAATAAAAACCCTAAGTTTAAACCTAACACAAACCCTAACCCTAACCATAACCCTAACCTAACCATAACCCTAATCCTTACATAACCCTAACCCTAACACTAACCCTAATACTAACTGTAACTCTAAACTTAACAAAAATACTCACACCAACTATAACTGTTTAACTAACACAAACCCTAAACCTAAACCTAACACTAACCCTAAACCTAAAACTTACTCTAACTGTAAGACTAATATTACCCCTAACCATAACACTAACCCTAACCACCCTAATTCTGACGCTAAATATAACCTAATGCTAATTCAAAACCTAACCCTAACACAAACCCTAAACCTAAAAATAACACTAACCCTAACACTAAACCTAAACTTAACCCTAACCCTAACTCTAAAACTAACCCTAACCCTAATGGGAACCCTAACCCTAATGCAACCCAATTGCAAACACTAACCCTAAACCTATCACTAACCCTAACACAAAGCCTAAGCCTAACCCTAACCTAACCCTAAATGTAACCCTAATCTTAACTGTAACCTTAACCCTAACACAAACCCTAACCCTAACACAAACCCTAACACTTAACCTAACACTAAACGTAACCCTAAACCTAACCATAACCCTAACACTAATCCTAACCCTAACCTTAACCCTAACAATAAACCTAACCCTAACCCTAACCCTAACCCTAAACCTAACCCTAAACCTTACCCTAACCCTAACCCGAATACTAACCCTAACCCTAACACCAACCTTAACCATAACCTTAACCTTATCCCTAACCTTAACTTAACCCTAACCCTAACCGAAACCCTAACACAAACCTTAACCTAACCCTAAACCTAAACCTGTCCTAACCCTAAATCTAACCCTAACACTAACCCTAATTCTGACTCTAAATCTAACCCTAACACCTAATCCTAACCCTAAACTTAACACTAATCCTAACTAATCCATAACCTAATTATAACCCCAAACCAAACACTAATGCTAACCCTAACCCTAACTCTAACACTAACCCTAACCCTTACCCTAACCCTATCCCTACCTCTAACCCTATACTTTACCCTAAGCCAAATCCTTATCCTAATTCTACCCTAGTCCCAACCATAATTTTTAGACTTCCCCAAACCCTAACTCTATTACTAGTCCTAAACCTAGCCCTCCTTCTAGCTTTAACCCTAACCCTAACCCTGAACCTTATTCTCACCCTAACACTAACCCTAGATATAAACCTGACCCAAACCCTAAACTGAACCCTAACACAACCTCTACCGGTAAACCTATACCTAAACCTAACAGTAACAGTAGCACTAGACAAACTTAACTTTAAATAGAGTCAAAAATCTAGCCCTAGCCCTAAACAAAAACCTAGCACTAAGCCCTACAATAATCCTTAACCTAACGTAAAGACTAAAACTCTCACTAGACCAAACCTTAGTCCTAATTGTGGCTCTAAACCTAAAACTAACCCTGTCCCCACAATGACCCTTAATCTAATAGAAACCCTAGCTCTAAACCTTATCCTAAATCAAAACCTAACCCTACCATTAAACTTATCCATAACCCTTACCCTAAAACTAGCCATAACCATAACCCTCGCTCTTACATTACCCAAGCCCTAATGTTAGCCCTAAATCTCACACAAATCCTAGCCCTTATCCTAGCCATAAACCTAGCCCTAATCATAACCCTAACCCTAACCTTAGACCTAACCCTAATGCTAAACCTCGCCCTAATCCTAACCCTAGCTCAAACTCTAATCCTTAGCCTAAAGATAACCCTAACCATAAACCTAACACTAGCCTTCACTCAAAACCTAACCCTCGCCCTAGCCCTATCCCTACCTCAAATGCCTACACTTACCCTAACCCTAACCTTAACATTACCCCTATGCCTAACCTTAACCCTAACCCTAATCCTAACCTTAACCCTAGCCCTAACCTTAGCTCTAACCCTATCCATTACCCTAAAGAAATGCCTAACCCAAATGCTAACACTAGGCCTAATGATAACCCTATCGTTAACACTAACTCTATCCATTAGTCTAAACCTAACCAGAACCATAAACTAATTCTATCCATTACCTTAACCCTAACCCGAACCCACAGCTAATTCAAGCATTAACCCTAAATCTTAACCTAAACCAAACCCTACACCGACCCTGACCTTAATAATACACCTAGCTATAAACATTACCTTACCCTACACCTAAACCTTACAATAGACATAGACATAGCCATAACCTAACACTAAAACTAATACTAACCATAAAGCTAGACTTGACATTAGCACTAGACCTATTCCTAGCCATAGCCCTAACAAAACCCCTCAGCCTAGCCCTAAACCTAGTCTTAATCCTAACCCAAATGTGAACCTTAGTCCTAACCCTAATTCTAACCCTTACCCTAGCCCTAAAGCTAGCTATAACCCTATCCCTACCTCTAAACCTAATCCTAACCCTAACACTAACACTAACCCTAACCCTAGGCCTAACCCTAACACTAACCCTAGTGCTAATCCTAGCCCTATTTTAGCCCTAACCCTAAACTTACCCCTAAACTTAGACCAAAGTCTAACTCAAACTCTCAACTTAGCCCTATTTCTAGTTCTAACTCTATATGTTACCCTAATACTAGCTCTAAACTTAGCCCTAACCCTAGCCATAGCCTTAAACCTAGATCTAACCATAACAATAAATCTAAGCCTAATTTCACCCTACCATTAGCCCTAACACTATTGGTAATCATAAAACCAGCCCTAACCATAGGCCTAGCTCTAAAACAAAACTGAGCCATAGCCCTATCCTTAACCCTACCTAACCTTAATGCTAGACCTGACATTAGCTCTAACCCTAGCCCTAAACTTAGTTCTAAGCCCAGCCTTAATCCTTACCATGAACTGAACCCCAGACCTTCCCTAATTTTATCCCTTGTCCTAGCACTAAATATAGCTGTAACATCATACCTTACCATAACACTAACCCTAGCCCTAAACCTAGGCCTAAACCTAACACTAACCCAAGCACTAATCCTAGCCCTAATTTAGGCCTAACACTACACATAACCCTATCCCTATCCCTAAGACTAACTATAACTCTCGCCCTATCCTTATCCCTAGTTCTAAACCTATCCCTTACCATAACCCCAAACCTAGCCCTATCCCTAGACCAACATTAGCCCTAACCTTTGCTCTACCCCTAAAACTGGATCAAACCCTAAACTTAAGCTTAAATCTCACCCTAACACTAGCCCTAACAACAATGCTAATTGGAAAACTAGCCCTAACGCTAACCTAGCCTTAAAACAAAACTGAGCCATAAAACTAACCCTAATCCTTAACCTAAACCAAACAATAACCCTAAACCTTGCCATAATTTGAGTGATAAACCTAACCCTAGAAGTATCCCTGACCCTGACTCGGATCCTAAGACTAACCCTAGCTCTAAACATTGCCTTAATGCTACACCAAGAAGTAGCCCTAAACTGAAACCAAGTTCTTTCATTAGGCATAGCCCTAATGCTAGTGCTATTCCAAGCCCTAAACTTAGGTTTAACTCTAAGTCTAACCCTAACCCTAACCCTATCCCTAACCCTACGCCTAATCCTAACCCTATGTCTAATTTTATCCCTTACCCTATGCTACCCTAGTCCTAACACTAATCCTTAGCCTATCCCAAACACTAACTCTATTACTAGTCCTAACCCTAGGCCTCATTCTAGCTCTAGCCCTATCCTAAACCCTGACCCTTATTCTGACCCTAACACTAACCCTAGATCTAAACCTAAAACTAACCCTAAACCGGACCCTAACTCTACCCCTACCGGTAAACCTATGCCTAAACCTAACAGTAACACTAGCACTAAACCAAACCTAATCTTAAATAGAGTCATAAATCTAGCCCTAGCCATAAACAAAAACCTTGAACTAGCCCTAACAGTAACCCTTAACCTAACAGAAAGACACCCTATCCCTAGACCCAACTCTATTCCTAATTCTGGCCCTAACCCTAACCCAAACACTGATGCTTACTCTAACACAAACCTTAGCTCTAAACCTTATCCTAACCCAAAACCTAACCCTAACACTAGACTTACCCATAAACTTAACCGTAAAACAAGCCATAACCGTAACCCGAGCTCTTATATTACTCATAGCCCTAAAGCTAGCCATAAACATCACACAAACCTAGCCCTTATCTAGCCCTAAACCTAGCTCTAATTGTAACCCTAACCATAATCCTAGACCTAAACCTAACCATAACCCTCGATCTAGTCCTAAACCTAGCTCAATCTCTAACCCTTTCCCTAATCATAACACTAACCCTAACCCTAAACCTAGCCCCGACTCTAACCCTAACCCTCATCCTTCACCTAACCCAGGCTCAAACCCTAATACTTAAACTAAACCTAACCCTGACACTAACCCTAGGCATAACCCTAACCCTAGCAATAAACTTAACCTTAACCCTAGCCCTAACATTAGCTCTAAGCATATCCATTACCCTAAAGATAAGCCTAAACCAAATGCTAACCCTAGGCCTAATGCTAACACTATCACTAAAAATAACCATATACATTACTCTAAACCTAAACTGAATCCTAAGCCTAACCCTATACATTACCCAAATCCCTAACCGAACCCTAATGCTAATACAAGCCTTAACCCTAAACCTTAACCTAAACCAAACCTTACCTGGACACTGAACCTAATAAAACACCTAACTCTAAACCTGACCCTTACCCTAAGCCTAACCCTTACACTAGAGCTAGCCATAACCTAACCATAAAACTACCACTTACTTTGAACCTAGGCCTGACATTAGCACTAGCCCTACTCTTAGCCCTAGCCCTAACACATACACTCATCCTGGCACAAAACCTAGCCTTAATCCAAAACCGAACCCTAACCCTAGCCCTAAATCAAATTCTAACCCGAACTCTAGCTCTAAACCTAGTTATAACCCCATCACTTCCCCTAAACCTAACCCTAATCCTAACACTAACACTAACCTTAACCCTAGCCCTAACCCTAGGCCTAACACTAACACTAACACTAGCACTAATCCTAGCCCTAATTTAGCCCTAACCCTAAACCTACCCCTAGCCCAAAGAATAACTCTAATTGTACCCCAGTTCTATTTCTATTTCTAACCCCATCCATTACCGTAACCCTAACACTAGCCCTAACCTTAATCCTAATGCAGGCCCTATCCCTAAACCTAGATCTAACCATAACAATAAATCTAAGCCTAAACCTCATCCTACCACTAGACCTAATACTATCACTACTCCTAAAACTAGTCCTACCCTAGCCCTAGCTCTAAAACAAAACTGAGCCATAGCCCAAACCTGACCCTAGCCTAATGGTAACACTAGACCTGATATTAGCCCTATCCCTAATTCTTACCCTAACCCTAACACAAAACCTAACCCTAATCCTATCCTTAATTCTAGCCCTAATTTGAGTCCTATCCCTAACCCTGATCAGTAACACTGATCCTGACTCTGACCCTAACAAAAACCCTATCTGTAATCATCTCTCTAATCCTAAACCTAATCTAAACACTAGACCTTGACCTAGACCTAATGCTATCTCTAAAACTAACCTTATTCTTAACTCTAGTTCTTACACTAGCCATAGTCCTACCTTATCCCTAACCTAAACCAAAATCTGGCCCTAAGCTGATACCTAATACTAGCTTTAACCCTATCACTAACCGTCACCTAGCCCGAACACTTAACTTAAACCTAACCCAAAAACTAAACCTTGAACAAACTCGAACCATGGCACTAATCCTAACCATAACCATAGCCCTAACCCTAGCTCAAATCTTATTTATTACCCTAACCATAACCCTAACAGATTTCTAACCCAAGGCTTAAAACTAACCATAGACCTAACCTAACAATAACCCTATGCCTAACTGTAGCTCTAATCCTATCCATTACCCTAACCATAACCCTAACTGAATTCTATCCTTAGGCCTAAACTTAACACTATTCCAAACCCTAAGGCTGTCCATAACCTTAAACCTAAACTGAAACCTAAACCTAACCATATCCATTACCCTAACTCTAATACTAATCCTAATGCTAATTTGAACCCTAAACCTAAACCTTAACCTAACACATACCCTAACACTGATTCCTACCCTAATAATACCCTAGATGCAAAGCTGATCCTAACACTCAACCTAACTCTTACAATAGATCTGGCTATAAACCTAACCCTAAAACTATCCCTAACCATAACCCTAGACCTGACATTAGCCTTATCAGTAATCCTAGCCCTAACCCTAACACAAATCCTAGCCCTAATCCTAGCACTAAGCCTAGCCTTAACCCTAACCATAACCTTAAACCTAGCCCTATCCCTAATTTTATCCTTTGACTTATCAAAAAAAGTAGCTGTAACATTAAACCTTACCCTAACCCTTGACTAAACCTAACCCTAAAACTAACCCTAGCACTAATCCCAGCCTTAATTTAGCCATAACCCTAATTCTAACTCTCGCCCTATCCCTAAACCTAGCTATAGCCCCATACCTTTCCCTAAACCTAACCCTATCCCTAACACTTACACTAACCCTAAACCTAGCCCTTAACCTAAAACTAACCCTAGCACTAATCCTAGCCCTAAAGTAGGTCTAACCTTAAACCTACTCCTAAACCTAGCCCTAAGACTAACTCTAACTCTCACCATAGTCCTATTTCTAGTTCTAACCCTATCTGTTATCATAACTGTAACAATAGCCCAAACTTTAGCCCTAACCATAGCCCTAGCCCTAAACCTAGATCTAACCATAACAATTAATATAAGATTTAGCCTCACCTTACTACTAGCCCTAAACTATCGCTAATCCCAAAACTAGCCCTAACTCTAGCCCTAGCTCTAAAACAAAACTGAGCCATAGCCCCAACCCTAACCCTCACCTAAACGTAACCCTAGACCTGACATTAGCCCCATCCCTAATTCTTCCCTTACTCTAACACAAATCCTAAACCTACTCCTAGCCTTAATGTTCACCCTAATTTGAGTTCTATTCCTAATCTTAAAATTAACACTGATCCTAACTCTGACGCTAACACTAACCCTATCTCTAATCATCCCCAAACATAAAGCTAATATAAACACTAGACCTAGTTCTAATGCTAATCCTAACACTAGCCCTATTGTAATCGTAGTTCTTACATTGGCTTAGTCCTACACTAGCCGTAACCTAACCCAATACCTAGCCCTAATCCAAGCACTATCCTTAGTTTTAATAGTAGCCCTAACCCTATCCCTAGCCCTAACACTTAACCTAAACCTAACCCTAAACCTAAACATTGTCCTAATCCAAAAACTAAACTGAACCATAGCCCTATTCCTAACCATAACACTAGCCCTCAACCCATATATAATATTATCCATTACCCTAACCATATCCCTAAGCAAATTCTAACCATAGGCCTAACTTTAACCATAACGCTAACCCAACCATAACCGTAGTCCTAACAGTAGCTCTAATCCTATCCATTACCTAAACCATATCTTTAACCAAATTCTATCCCTAGGCCTAACTCTAACCCTATGCCTTACCCTAATCCTGTCCATTATACTAAACCTAACCAGAACCTGAAATCTAACCATATCCATTACCCTAAACCTAATGCTAATTTTAGCCCTAACCCTAAACCTTAACCTAACCCATACCCTAAATCTGACTCTGACCCTAATAATAACCCCAGCTATAAACTTGACCCTAACACTCAACATAAAACTTACAATAGACCTGATCATAAACCTAAAACTAAAACAATCCCTAACCATAACCCTAGAACTGACATTAGCCCTAGACCTAATCCTAGCCCTAACCCTAATACAAACCCTACCCCTAATCCTAGCCCTAAGCCTAGCCTTAATCCTAGTCCTAACCTTAACTGGAGCCCTAACCCTAATTTTATCCCATGCTTTAGCCCAAAATATATCTGTAACCTCATACCTTACCGTAACCCTAACAGGAACCCTAACCCTAGCCCTAACTCTAGGCCAAGACCTAACACTAACCCTAGGGCTAATCCTAGCCCTAATTTAACCCTAATCCTAAACCTAATTCTATCCCTAGCCCTAATACTAACTCTAACGCTCTCCCTAGCCCTATCCAAAGTTCAAGACCTATCCATTAGCATAACCCAAAACCTACCCCAATCCCTAGCCCCAACCCTAACGCTATCCATCACGCTAGCCCTAAACCTGGTTGTAAAACATAAACTTAAGCACAAACCTCACCCTAACACTAGCCCAAACCTAATGCTAATTGAAAAACTAGCCCTAACCGTACCCTAGCCCTAAAACAAAACCAAGCCATAATCCTAACCCTAACCCTTAACCTAAACCAAACAATAACCTTACACCTATCCCTAAACTTAGCCCTATTTTGAGTCCTAACACTAACCATAGAAATAACCCTGACCCTGAGTTGGATCCTAACAGTACCCCTAGCTCTAAACATTGCCATAATGCTAACCCTAGATACCTAGCCCTAATCAGAAAACTAGTTCTTACATTAGTCGTAGCCCTAACGATAACACAAATTCTAGCCCTAATCCGAGCACTGGCTCTAACCCTAACCCTAACCGTACCTCTAACCCATTCCTTACCCTAAACCAAAACCTCACCCTAATACTACTCTAGTCCTAACCTTAATCCTTAGCCTACACCAAACCCTAACTCTATTACTAGTCCTAAACCTAGCCCTCATTCTAGCTTTAACCCTAATCCTAACCCTGACACTTATTCTGACCCTAACACTAACGCTAGATCTAAATCTGACCCTAACCATAAACCGAACCCTAACACTACCCCTACTGGTAAACCTATACTTAAATCTAACATTAACACTAGCACTAGACCAAATCTAATACTAAAGAGAGTCATAAATCTAGCCTTAGCCCTAAACAAAAATCTAGCACTAGCCCTAACAATAAGCATTAACCTAACATAAAGACTAAACCTATCACTAGACCAAATGCTAGTTCTAATTGTGGCCCTAACCATAAAACTAGCCCTAACGCAACGATGACCCTTAATCTAATAGAAACCCTAGCTCTAAACCTTATCCTAAAACAAAACCTAACCCTAACACTAGACTTATCCACAACCCTGACCATAACACTAGCCATAACCATATCCCTAGCTCTAACATTACCCATAGCCCTAACGTTAGCCTAAACATCTCACAAAACCTAGCCCTTATCCTAGCCCTAAACCTAGCCCTAATCCTAACACTAGCCATAGCCTTAGACCTAACCCTAATGCTAATGCTTACCCTAGACCTAAGCCTAGCTCAAACTCTAATCCTTAGTCAAAACATAACTCTAACCCTAAACCTAACCCTAGACCTGACTCAAAACCTAAACCTCACCCTAGCTCAAATGCCTACACTTATCCTAAACCTAACCCTAACATTAACCCTAGACCTAATCCTAACCCTAACTTTAAACTGAACCTTAAGCCTAGCCCTAACCTTAGCTCTAACCCTATCTATTACCCTAAAGTTAAGCCTAATCCAAATGCTATCCCTAGGCATAACGATAACGTTATCAGTAACACTAACCCTATCTATTACTCTAAAACTTACAGGAACCATAAACCCAATTCTATACATTACCCTAACTCTAACCCTAACCCACAGCTAATTCAAGCATTAACCCTAAATCTTAACCTAAATCAAACCCTACTGGGACCCTAACCCTAATAATACACCTAGCTATAAACCTGACCCCTGCACTAAACCTAACCCTTATACTAGACATAGTCATAACCTAACACTAAAACTAATACAAACCGTGAACCTAGACCTGACATTAGCCCCAGCCCCAATCCTAGCCCCAGCCCTAACACAAACCCTCAGCTTAACCCTAGGCTAGACTTAATCCTAACGCAAATCCTAACCTTAGTCCTAACCCTAATTCTAACCCTCATCCTAGCCAAAAAGCTAGCTATAACCCTATCCCTTCCCCTAAACCTAATCCTAACCCTAACACTAACCCTAACCTAGGCCTAATCCTAACACTAACCCTAGTGCTAATCCTAGCCCTAATTTAGCCCTAACCCTAAACCTACCTCTAACCCTAGCCCAAAGACTAACTTGAACTCTTTCCCTAGCCCTATTTCTAGTTCTAACCCTATCCGTTACCATAACCCTAACACTAGCTCTAACCTTAGCCTTAACCCTAGCCATTGCCCTAAACCTAGATCTAACCATAACAATAAATCTAAGTGTAAACTTCAGCCTACGACTAGCCCTACCACTATCGCTAATCATAAAACTAGCCCTAACCCTAGGCCTAGTTCTAAAACAAAACTGAGCCATAGCCCTATCCCTAACCCTAGCCTAACCTAAACCCTAGACCTGACATTAGCCCTATCTCTAGATCTAATCCTAGTTCTAAGCCTAGCCTTAATTCTACCCCTAATTTTAACCCTAACCCTAACCCTAATTTTATCCCTTGTCCTAGCACTAAACATAGCTGTAACATCATACCTTACCCTAACCCTAATGCTAACACTAACCCTAGCCCTAAACCTAGGCCAAAATCTAACACTAACCCTAGAACTATTCCTAGCCCTAATTTAGCCCTAACAGTAAACCTAACCCTATCCCTATCCCTAAGACTAACTCTAACTCTCACCGTCGCCCTATACCTAGCTCTAAAAATATCCCTTACCATAACCCCAAAGCTAGGCCTATCCCTAGCCCCAAACTTAGCCCTAACCTTCGCCCAAGGCTTAAAACTGGATCTAAAACTAAAATTAAGTATAAACCTCACCCTAACACTAGCCCTAACCCTAATGCTTATTGGAAAACTAGCCCTAAATCTACCCTAACCCTAAAACAAAACTGAGCCATAACCCTAACCCTTAACCTAAACCAAAACCTAAAGCTACACCTAGTCCTAAACCTATCCCTAATATGAGTCCTACCCTAACTCTAGAGATAACCCTGACACTAACTCGGCCCCTAACACTAATCCTAGCTCTAAACATTGCCCTAACACTAACCCTAGAACTAACACTAAACAGAAACCAAGTTCTTTCATTAGCCGTAGCCTTAATGATAACACAAACACTAGCCCAAATCCGAGACCTAAACCTATTTTTTAACTCTAACCCTAACCCTAACCTTAGCCCTAAACCTAACCCTAACCCTACCTTAAACCCTATCCCTATTCCTAAGTCAAAGTCTAACCCTAATGCTACTATAGTCCTAAAATTAACCCTTCGCCTACCCCAAACCCTAACTCTATTACTAGTCCCATCCTATCTCTCATTCTAGCTCTAAACTTAACCCTAACCCTGACCTTTATACTGACCCTAACACTAAACCTAAGTCTAAACCTGACCCTAACACTAAACCGAAACCTAACACTTCCC
The DNA here is from genome assembly GCF_047511675.1 of Marmota flaviventris. Lineage (NCBI taxonomy): Eukaryota > Metazoa > Chordata > Mammalia > Rodentia > Sciuridae > Marmota > Marmota flaviventris. The sequence continues at coordinate 73,293 of NW_027288153.1, read as the reverse complement.
ATACCGGTAAAACTATACTTAAACCTAACAGTAACACTAGCACTAGACGAAACCTAATCCCAAATATAGTCATAAATCTAGCTCTAGCCCTAAACAAAAACCTAGCACTAGCCCTAACAATAACCGTTAACCTAAATTAAAGACTAACCTTATCCCTAGACCTAATGCTAGTCGTAATTCTGGCACTCACCCTAAACCTAACCCTATCCTGAAAATGACCCTTAACCCTAAACAAATTCTGGCTCTAAACCTTATCCAAACCCAAAATCTAACCCCAACACTAGACATATCCATAACCCTGACCCTAAAACTAGCCATAAATATATTCCTAGCTGTTATATTTCCCATAGCCCTAATGTTAGCCCTAAACCCCACACAAAACCTAGCCCTTATCCTAGCCCTAAACCTAGCCCTAATCATAACCCTAACCATAATCCTAGACCTAAGCCTAATCCTACACTCGCCCTAGCCCTAAACCTAGCCCAAACTCTAACCCTTACTCTAAATATAAACCTAACCCTAATCCTAGCCCTGACTCTAACCCTAACCCTCACCCAAGACCTAACCCTAGCTCAAATGCTAATAAACTTATCCTAAAACTATGCCTGACACTAACCCTAGGCCTAACCCTAACCCTTGCCCTTATTGTAACCTTATCCCTAGCCCTAACCTTAGCTCTAACACTATCCATTACCCTAAAGATGAGCCGAACTCATATGCTAACCCTAGGTGTATTGCTAACCCTATCGCTAACACTAACCCTATACATTATTCTAAATCTAACCTGAACCCTAAACCTAATCCTATTCATTACCCTATCCATAACCTTAACCCTAAAGCTAATTCAATCCTTAACCCTAATACTTAACCTAAACCAAACCCTACCCAGACTCTGACCCTAGTAATACACCTAGCTTTAAACCTGACCCTTACCTAAACCTAACCCTTTGACTAGACCTAGCAGTATCCTAACCCTAAAACTAACACTAACCATAAATCTAGACCTGACATTAGCCCTATCACTAATCCTAGCCCTAGCCCTAACACAAACCCTAATTCTGGCCCTACACATAGCCTTAATCCTAACCCTAGCTCTAACCCTAATTCTAACCCTCTCCCTAGCCCTAAACCTAGCTATAACCCCACCCCTTCCCCTAATCCAAACCCTATCCCTTGGCCTAACACTAACCCTAAACCTAGCCCTAAATATAGCCCTAATTTAGCCCTAACCCTAAAGCTAACCCTAACCCTAGCCCTAAGACTAACTCTAACTCTGGCCCTAGCCCTATTTCTAGTTCTAACTGTATCTGTTAATAACCCTAACACTTGCCCTAAACTTAGGCCTAAACATAGCCATAGCCCTAAACCTAGATCTAACCATAACAATAAATCTAAGCCTAAAAATCACCATACCACTAGCACTAACACTATCACTAAACCTAAAGTAGCCCTAGCTGGAAAACAAAACTGTGACAAAGCCCTAACTCTAACCATAACCAAAGCATAATCCTAGATTTGACATTAGACCTATCCCTAATTCTTATCCTAATCCTTACACAAATCATAACCCTACACCTAGCCTTAACCCTAGCCCTAATTTGAGTCTATCACTAACTCTGATCAGTAACACTGATCCTGACTCTGACGGTAACATTAACCCTATCTCTAATCATCACCCTAAACCTAAATCTAATCTACACACCAGATTTAGACATAATGCTAAACTTAACACTAGCCCTAATCATAACCCTAGTTAGAACATTAGCCCTAGTCCTAAATAGCCATAACCTAATTCAAAACCTAGACCTAATCAGAGCCATAACCCTGGGTTTAACCCCAGCCCTAACCCTAACCCTAGCCCTAATACTTAACCTGAACCTAACCATAAACCTAAACATTGTCCTAACCCGAAATCTAACCCAAACCATAGCCCTAAAACTAACGATAATCCTAGCCCTATTACTAGCTCTAATCTTACCCATTACCCTAACCATAACCCTAACCAAATTCTAACCCTAGACATGACCCTAACCATAGCCCTACCTAACCATAACCCTAGTCCTAACTGTAGCTCTAATCTAATCTATTACCCTAACCATAACTCTAACTGAATTCTATCCCTAGGCCTAAACCTAACCCTACCCCTAACCCTAAACCTGTTCATTACTATAAATCTAAGCTTAACCCTAAAATTAACCGTATCCATTACCCCAACCCTAACACTAACCCTAATGCTGATTTGAGCCCTAAGCCTGATCCTTAACCTAACACATACCCTAACCCTGAGTCTGACCTTAATAATACCCCTAGCTGTAAACCTGACCCTAACCTTCAACCTAACACTTACAATAGACCTGGTCATAGTCATAATCCTTAGCCTAAAACTATCCCTAACCATAACCCTAGACCTGACATTAGCCCTCTCCCTAATCCTAGCCCTAACCCTAACGCAAATCCTAGCCCTAGTCCTATCCCTATGCCTTGTCTTAATCCTAACCCTAACATTAACCCTAGCTCTAACCCTAATTTTATGCTTTGCCCTAGCCCTAAAGGTAGCTGTAACATCATACCTTACCCTAACCCTAATGCTAAACCTAACCCTAGCCCTAAACCTAGGTCTTAACCTACAACTAACCATTGCTCTAATCTAGCCCTAATTAGCCCTAACCCTAAACCTAACACTATCCCTACCCCTAAGACTAACTCTAACTCTCGCCCTAGCCCTATCCCTAGTTCTAAACCGATCCGTTACCATAACCCAAACCCTATCCCTATCCCTAGCCCCAACCCTAGCCCTAACTTCACCCTAGCCTTAAATCTGGATCTAACCCTAACATTAAGCCTAAAGCTCAATCCAACACTAGCCCTAACCCTAATGCTAATTGGAAAATTATCCCTAACAGTACCCTAACCCTAAAACAAAATTGAGCCCTAACCCTAACCCTAACCCTTAACCTAAACCAAACACTAACCCTACACCTAGTCCTAAATGTGGCCCTAACTTGAGTCCTAACCCTAACCATAGAAGTAACCCTGAACCTTACTTGGACCCTAACAGTAACTCTAGCTCTAAACATTGCCCTAAAGCTAACCCTAGAACTAACCCTAATCAGAATCCTAGTTCTTTCATTAACTGTAGCCCTAATGCTAACACAAACCCTTGCCCTATTCCGAGGCCTAAACCTAGGTATAACCCTAAATCTAACCCTAACCCTAACCCAACCCTAACTCTACCTCTAACCCTATCCCTTACCCTAAGCCAAACCCTCACCCTAATGCTACCCTAGCCCTAACAAGAATCCTTAGCCTACCCCAAACCCTATCTCTATTACTAGTCCTAACCCTAGCTCTCATTCTAGCTTTAACACTAACTCTAACCCTGACCTTTATTCTGACTCTAACACTAATCCTAGGTCTAAACCTGACACTAACCCTAAAGCACACCCTCACCCTACCCCTACTGGTAGGCCTATACCTAAACCTAACAGTAACTCTAGCAGTAGACTAAACCTAATCCTAAATAGAGTCATAAATCGAGCCTTAGCCCTAAGCAAAAACCTAGCACTAGCCCTATCCATAAAATTTAACCTAATGTAAAGACTAACTCTATCACTAGATCCAACACTAGTCCTAAATCTGGCTCTTACCCTAACCCTAATCCCAACCCTCACAATGACCGTTACCCTAAAACAAACCCTAGCTCTAAATCTTATCATAACCCAAAACCTAACTAGAACACTAGACTTATCCATAACCCTAACCCTAAAACTAGCCATAACCTTATCCTAGCTCTTACATTACCCATAGCCCTAATGATAGCCATAAACCTCACACAAATTTTGCCCTTATCCTAGCCCTAAACCTAGTCCCTATTGTAACCCTAACCATAATCCTAGACCTAAACTTAACCCTAACCCTCGCCCTAACCCTAATTCTAGCTCAAACTCTAACCTTAATCTAAACATAACTCTAACCCTAACCCTACCATTAGCCCCTGACTCTAACCCTAACCCTCACAATAGCCCTAATCCTAGCTCAAACGCTAACACTTAACCCGAACCTAACCCTGACACGAACCCTAGGCCTAACCCTTACCCTAGTCCTAATTCTAACCTTAACCCTAGCCCTAACCTTAGCTCGGACCCTATCCATTACCCTAAAGATAAGCCTAACCCAAATGCTAACCCTAGGTCTAACGCTAACACTATTGCTACCACTAACCCTATTCATTACTGTAAACCTAACCAGAACCCTGAACCTAACCCTATCAATTACCCTAACCCAAACCCTAACCCTATTCCTAATGCTAATTCAAGCCTTAACCCTAAATTTTAACGTAAACCAAACCCTACTCGAACCCTGACCCTAATAATACACCTAACTTTCAACCTGACCCTTAACCTAAACCTAACCCTAAAACTAACCATAACCATGAACCCAGACCTGACATTAGCCCCAGTCCTAATCCTAGCCCTAACTCTAACACAAACACTAGTCCTCATCTTAGGCCTATACCTAGCCTTAATCCTAACCCAAACCCTAACTCTAGCCCTATCTCTAATTTTAACCCTCGCCCTAGACCTGAACTTAGGTATAACCCCATCCTTTCCTCTAACCTTATCAATAACCCAAAAGCTAACATTAACCATATCTCTAGCCTAACCATAGGCCTAACTCTAACACTAACCCTAGCACTAATCGTAGCTTAAATTTAGCCCAAACCCTAACTGTATCCCTAACCTTAGCCTAAGACTAACTCTAACTCTCCCCTTAGACCTATTTCTAGTTCTAATCCTATCCATTACAATAAACCTAACACAAGCCCTAATATTAGCCCGAACCCTAAACCTAAACCCTACCCTAGATCTAACCATAACTCTACATTTGACCCTAACCCTAAGCCTAATCCTCAACCTACCACTAGACCTAACACTATTGCTAATCCTAATACTAGTCATAACCCTAGCCTATCCCTTAAACAAAACCGAGCCATTGTCCTAACCGTAAATGTTAACCTAAACCAAACCCTAACCCTAAACCTAGCCATAACTTCTACCTTTAATTCATGTCCTAGTCCTAAAATTAACCCTGACCCTGATATATTCTATCACTAACCTTAATTCTAAATATCACACTAACCCTAAAGATAGTGCTAACACTAGATCTAGACCAAATATTATCTCTAATCATAACCTCAGTTCTTATATTAGCCTTAGCCCTAATCGTAGACCTAAACCTAACAGAAAAACTAGCCCTAATCTGAGCCCTAACCCTAAAAGTAAACCTAAACCTAAACCTAGCCCTATCCCTAACCCTAACCCTAAACCTAGGCCTCAACCTAGCTCTAACTCTATCACTTACCCTAAGCCTAACCCTATCCATAATGGTAACCTTAGTCGTAATGCTAATCAAAAGCCTAATCCAAACCCTAACCCTATTACTAGTCCTAACTGTAGCCCTCATTCTAGCTCTAACCCTAACTCAAATCCTTACCCTAACACAAACTCTCAGTCTAAATCTGACCCTAACCCTGAACCAAACCCTAAAACTAACACTACTAGTAAACTTATACCTAAAACTAACCCTAACACAAACCCTATATATATGCCTAATCCTAAATATAGCCATAACTCTAGACCTAGACCTAAAAAAATCCTGAGCCCTAAGCCCTAACATAATCCTTAACCAAAAGCAAACACTAACCCTATCCCTAGGCCTAACCCTAGTCCTAATTCTGGCTTTCACCCTAAACCTAACTCTAACCTGAACACTGACCCTAACAGTAACACTAAACCTAGCTCTAAACCTGAACCTAATCCTAAACCTAAACCTAACTCTAGACATAGCCATAACCCTAACCCTAAAACTAGCTCTAATCAGAACCCTAGATCTTACATTACATATAGCCTTAACCCTGGGCCTAACCCTAACACAAAACCTAGCCCAAATCCGATGCCTAATCCTACCCTAAGCAAAACCATAATCCTAAATGTAGTCCTAACCCTAACCCTCGCCTTAGACATAAACCTAGCTAAAAGCCTAATCCTTAGCCTAAACATAACCCTAGCCCTATTTGTAAACATAAACCTAACCCTACCCCTAATCCTAACCTTAACCCTAGTGCTAACCCTAGCTCTAACCCTAACATTACCCTAACCCTAACCCTAATAATAACCCTAGCCCTAAACCTAACCCTATTTCTAACCCTAATCATAAACCTAACCCTCGACCTAACCCTTAACCTAACCCTTGCCATAAACTTAACCCTAAACCTCCCATGAATCAAAACTAAACCTATCCTAAACCTAAATTTAATCATTACCTAAACTTAACACTAAATCTAATCTTACATCTAATCCAATACATTATTATAAAACTAACCCTAAACCTAATGAAAACCCTAGCCCTAAACCCAACCCTTACCCTAACCATAACCATAACCCTAACCTAGATCTAACACTAAACCTAACACTCCCCCTAGCCCTAACCATAGCTTAAACCCTAACCCTTACCCTAACCCTAGCCCTAGCCCTAATCATAACCCTAACCCTATGCCTAACCCTAACATTAAACCTAGCGCTAATCCTAGCCCTAATATAGCCCATTTCCTAACCCTAATCCGAACCCTAGAATTAAGACTAACTATAATTCTCACACAAGATCTATCCCTATTTCTAATCCTATCCCTTACCGTAACCCTTACCCAAGCCCTAACCCTAGTCATTGCACTATCCTTAGCCCTAGCACTAAGTCCAGATCAAAACCTACCTCTAAAACTAACCCTAACCTGATGCTTCAACCTAAACCTGAAATTAGCTCTAACCCTAATGCTAATCCTAAAATTAGCGCTAACCCTAGCCCTAGCCCCAAAACAAAACTGAGCTATACCCCTAACACTAACCCTTACCCTAGACCAAACCCTAACCCTACACCAACACTAACCCTACCCCTAATTTGAAACCTAGCCCTAATCCTAAATCTAAATGACCCTGACTCATATCCAAACACTAAACCTAACTCTAAACATCACCCTAACCTTAAACCTAACCCTATTACTAGCCCTAGCCCTAAACTTAACCCTAAAACTAACCCTAAACATAATCCTATTTCTTAAAATAGTCATAACCATAACACTAGCCCTAACCCTAATACAAATCTAGCCCTAATCCAAGCCCTAACACAAGATTTAAACCTAAACCTAACTCTAAAATTAGTTCTAATCCTAGCTGTAACCCTATCCCTTACCCTAAGACAAACCCTCACCCTAATGCTAGCTGTATTCTTAGCACTAATCCTTAGCCTAACCAAAACCTAACTCTATAACTAGTCCTAACCCTAGCCTTCATTCTAGATATAACCATAACCCAAACCCTAACCCTATCCCTGACCATTATTCTGACCCTAACACTAATCTTAACTCTAAATCTAAACTTCACCCTAAACTGAACACTAACACTAGCCCTAAAGGTAACCTTATACCTAAACCTAACCCTAACACTAGCCCTAGACCTAAATGTAATCCTAAATCTAGCTATAACTATAGCTCTAGACCTAAAGACAAGCTAGACCTAGCCTTAACCATAACCCTTAACCTAACCGAAACTCTAACCCTACCTCTAGACCCAAGTCTAGTCCTAATTCTGGCTTTAACCCTAACCATTACCCTACCAGAACATTGTCCCTGACACTAACACTAAGCATAGCTTTAAACTTCACCCTAACCTCAAAACTAACCCTAAAACTACACCTAGCCCTAACATTAACCATAAAACTAGTCTTAATCATTACTCTAGTTTTTACATTAGCCATAGTCCTAACGTATCACAAAACCTAGCCCTCATCCAAGCCCTACCTTAGCTTTAATCCTAAAGCTCACCCTAACAATAACCCTAGCCCTAACTATAACCCTAAGCCTAGACCTAATCCTAACCATAAACCTAGCCCTAACCCAAGCTCTAACCCTATTCATTACCCTAAGATAACTATAATCCTTATGCTAAAACTAGGCGGGACCCTAATCCTAGCACTAGCCTTAACCCTATCCATTAACCTACACCTATCCTGAACCCTAAACCTAACTTTGTCATTACCCCATCCCTAAACATAAGACTAATTTGAGCCCTAAACTTAAACGTTAACCTAACCCTAATCCTAAACTTGACCCTGACTCTAATAATACCCATAGCTCTAAACTTGACCCTAGCAAGAAACCCAAACTTTACAATATATTTAGCCATAAACCTAACCCTAAAACTATCCCTAACCATACCCTAGACCTGAATTTAGCCCTAGCTCTAATCCTAGCCCTAACCCTAATACAACAGTTAGCCAACATCCTAGCCATGAACCTCGCCTTAATCATAAACCTAACCCTAATATTATCCTAACCTAACCCTGAATCTCACCCTAGTCCTAAAACTAGCTATATTCCCATCCCTTACCCTAAACCTAACCCTAGGCCTCAACCTAACACTAACCCTAGCCCTAACCCTAGGACTAAACCTAACACTCACCCTAGCCCTAAGACTAACTCTAACTCTCACACTAGCTCTATACCTAATTCTAACCCTATCCCTTACCATAACCATACAGCTAGCCCTAAACATAGACCTACCCTAGCCCTATACTTAGCCCTATCTCAAAACCTAGATCTAAACATAACTCTAAATTTAACCCAAACCCTAAGACTAAATCTAGCCATAATTCTACTCCCATCCCTAACACTTAACCTAAGCCCAAATCTCACACTTACACTAGTCCTAACCCTAAGACTAATCTTAAAACTAGCCCTAACCCTATCCTGAGCCCTAAAATAAAACAGAGCCATAGCCCTAACAGAACCCTTAACCTAAACCAAACCCTAACCATAACCTAACCCTAATCTATCCCTAATTATAGTCTAACCCCAACCCTAAAACTAACCCTAACCCTGACTCTGACCCTAACACTAACCCTGGCTCTAAACATCATCATCACTGTAAACCTAACCTTAACACTAAACCTAGACCTAAGTCTAACCCTATAACTAGCTGTAATCATAAACCTACTTCATATAGTAGTGGTACCCTTAACCCTAGCCCTAACCTAACCCAAAACCTAGCCTTAATCCGAGTCCTAAACCTAGCTTTAACCCTAAACTTAAACCTAACCCTATCCCAAACACTAGCCCTAATCCTATACCTATCCCTAGCCCTAAACTTAGGGCTAACCCTATCCATTACCCTAATGATAACCCTAACCCTTCTGAAAACCCTAGGCCTAACCCTAACCCTATAAATTATACTAAACCAAACCTAAACCCTAAATCTAACCCTGTCATTACCCTAACCATAAATCTAACACTAATTTGAGTCCTGCACCTAAACACTAACTTAATCCAAACCCTAATCCTGACCCTGATTCCATCCTCGATCTAAACTGGACCCTAATCAAAAACCTAACCATTACACTGGACCAAGCCATAAACCTAACACTTAATCTATCCCTAACTGTAACCCTAGTCCTGAAATTAGCCATAACCCTAATACTATCCATAACCCTAAAACAAATCCTAGTCCTCATCATGGCCCTAAACATAGCCTTAATCATAACTTTAACCCTAACCCTAGTTCTAACCCTAATACTAACCCTCACCCTTGCCCCAAACCTAGATATAACAATATGCCTTACCCTAAAATAAACCCTAACACTAACCCTAACCCTAATGGTAACCCTTGCCTTATCCTTAGCCCTAGCACTAACCCTAAATCGAAATTTAACTCTAAATCTAACCCTAACTCGATGCCTAAGCCTAATCTTAAAACTAGCCGTAACCCTAGCCCTAAGATAACCCTAGCCGTTATTTAGCCCTATACTTAAACCTAACACTAACCCTAGCCCTAAGACTAACTCTAACTCTCACTTTAGCCCTAACACTCTTTCTAACCCTATCCTTTACCATAACCCTAACCCTAGTCCTAACCCTAGTGCTAACCCTTTTCCTATTCTTATCCCTAGCACTAACCTTAGGCAAAACGTAACTCTAAATCTAGCCCTAACCCGAAGCCTAAGCCTAACCCTAACACTAGCCCAAACCATAACATGAATCCTAAAACAAGTGCTAGCAATAGCCTTATCCCTAAAACAAAACCAAGCCATAGCTCTAACCCTAACCATAAACCTAAACCAAACCCTAACCTTACACTTAGACTTAATCCTAGCCCTAATTCGAAATGGAAGCTGAAGCCTAAAACTAACCATGAACCTGACATGACCCTAACACTTCTAGCTCTAAACATCACCCTAACAGTAAACCGAACCCTAACACTAAACCTAGCACTAAAAACCTAAACTTGCCCTAATTGTAAACCTAGTACTTGCATTAGCTGTAACCCTAACCCTAGGCCTAACATAACCCAAAACCTAGCCCTAATCTGAGCCCTAACCCTAGTTTTAAACCTAACCTAACTCTAACACTAGCCCTAATTGTAACCGTAACTATAGCCTTTAACTGATCTCTAAATCTATACATTATCATAACCATAACCCTAACCATAATGATAACTCTAGGCATAAACCTAACCCTATCCTGAATCCTAACCTTTCCATTGCCCTAAACCAAACCTGAATCCTGAACCTAACCCTATCATTACCCTAACCCTAATTCTAAAACTAATTCAAGCCCAAACTTGAAACCTTAACCTATCCCAAACCCTAACCCAGACTTGACCCTAATAATACCCCTACCTCTAAACTTGACCACAACCTAACACCTAACCCTTAGCCTAGACATAGCCATAAACCTAACCCTAAAACTGTCTTTAACCATAATTCTGGACCTGAAATTTGTTCTAGCCCTAATCCTAGTCCTAATCCTAAAAACACACCTATCCCTCATCCTATCCCTAAATCTAGCCTTAATCATAACCCTAAATCTAGCCCTACACCTGACTTTAAATCTAACCCTCACCCTACCTCTAAACCTACCTATAATGTCATCCCTTGCCCTAAATTTAAACCTAACCTAATCCTAACTCTAGGCTTAAGATAAACACAAAACCTAGCCCTAATCCTAGCCCTAATTTAGCTCTATCTCTAACACTATCCTAACCCTAGCAATAAGACAAAATCTAACTCTCGCCCTAGCCCTAACCCTATCCCTAGTTCTATCCCTACCCGCTACTGTAAACCTAACACTAGCCCTAACACTTGCCTTAAAGTTAGTCCAGACCTAAACCGAACTATAAATCTAACCTTTAACCTAAACCTAAGCCCAAAACTAACACTAATCATAACCCTAATCATAATTGTAAAACTAGCCCTAACCCTAATCCTAGCAGTAAACCAAAACCGAGCAATAGCCCTAACCCTAAACCTTAACTTAAACCAAACACTAACACTTCACCTAGACCTAAACCTAGCCCTAATTCGAGTCCTAAGCCTCACCTTAAAACTAATCCTGACCCCGACTCATATCCTAACACTCACCCTAGTTTTTAAACACCGCCCTAAAATCAAACCAAACAATAACATTAACAATAGCCCTAATTCAACTCTTAACGCTAACCCTAAAACCCTGACCCTGACTCCTATCCTAACAAGAACCGTAGCTATAGATATCACCCTAACCTTAAACCTAACCCTAGCACTCAAATTACCCCTAACCCTAACCCTAAAACTAACTCTAATGGTAACCCTAGTTCTTAGATTAGCCTTTGCCCTAATCCTAGCCCTAAACCTAACACAAAACTAGCCCTAAACCAAGCCCTAAACCTAGTTTTAACTCTAATTCTAACCATAACCATAGCCCTAACCCTAGATCTAAATCAATCCCTTACCATAAGCAAAACCCTAAACCTAAGAGTAACCTTAAGCCTCTCTCTAGTCCTTAGACTAACTGAAACTCTAACCCTATTAAGAGTCCAAACCCTAGCCTTCATTTTAGCTCTATCCCAAACCCTAACCCTAACCCTGACCCTTATTCTGACCCTAACACTAAACCTAGGTCTAACCCTAACCCCAACCCTAACTCAAAATTTACCATAATCCTATCCCTAGACCTAACTCTGAACCTAACTCTCAGCCTAGCCCTAGCCATAGCTCAGAACCTAACCCGTATGCTAAACATCACCCAAAACCTAATACTAGTTCTAATCCTCACCTTAACCCTATCACAAGACCTAATCCTAACCAAAACCCTAGCCCTAAACTTGAATCTCACTGTATCCATTACCCTAAACATAACTCTTACAATAATGCTAACCCTAGGCTTAACCCTCACCCTATCTCTTTCCCCAAACCTATCAATTACCCTAAACCTAACCCTGTCATTATGCTAACTCTAACCCTAATGTTAATGCGAGCCTGAAAACTAACCTCAAACCTAAACCAAACCCTTACACTGGCCGTGACCCTAATAATTCACCTAGCTATAAACCTGACCCTTACACTAGACCTAGCCATAAACTTAACCCTAAAATTATTCCTTACCTTAACCCTAGACGTGATATTAACCCTAGCCATAATCCTAGCTCTAACCCTAACACAAACCCTTGTCCTTATCCTAGCCCTAAACATAGCCTTAATTTTATCCCTAACCAAAAACCTAGGCCTGAACCTAACACTAATCCTAGCCCTAATCTTAGCCCTAATTTAGCCCTATCCCTAACCCTAACCCTAACCATAACCCTAGCCCAAAGACTAACTCTAACACTCACCCTAACCCTAACTCTAGTTCTAACCCTATCCCTTACTAGAACCCTAATCCTAGCCCTAACTCTTGGTCTAACACTAGCCCTATTCATAGCCCTGGCCATAACCCTAGATCTAACCCTAACTCTAAGTGTAACCCTAACCCTAAGTGTAAACCTAAACCTAACACTAGCCCTAATGCTAATGCTATTCCTAAAACCAGCCCTAACACTAGCCTTAGCCCTAAAACAAAACAGAGCCATAGCCATAACCCTAACCCTTAACCTAAACCAAACCCTAACCCTAAACCTAGCCCTAACCATATCTCTAATTCTAGTCCTAACCCTAACCCCAAAACTAACCCTGACCCTGACTCTTACCCTAACACTAACCCTGGCTCTAAACATCATCAACATAACACTAGACCTAGCCCTAACCCTAATTCTACAACTACCGCTAATCATAACCCTACTTCATACATTCACTGTAGCCTCAACCCTAGCCCTAGCCTAACACAAAACCTAGCTTAAACTGAGTCCTAAACCTAGTGTTAACCCTAAACTTAAACCTAACCCTAACCCAAAACTGGCCTTAATCCCATACATAACCCTAGCCCTAACCTTAGGTCTAAACCTATCCATTACCCTAAGAATAACCCTAACCCTTAAGCTAACCCTAGGCCTAACCCTAAACCTATCCATTACACTAAACCAAACCTAAACCCTAAAACTAACTCTGTCATTACACTAAACATAGACTCTAACCTAACCCAAACCCTAACCCTGACACTGACCCTAAAAATAACCCTAGATATAAACCTGAATCTTACCCTAAACCTAATCCTTACACTGGACCAAGCCATAAACCTAACACTAAATCTAGCCCTAACTATAACCCTAGACCTAACATTAGCCCTAGTCCTAATATGATCCCTATCCCTAACAGAAACCCTAAACCTCCTCCTAGCCATAAACCTAGCCTTAATCATAACCCTAACCCTAACTTAGCCCTAACCCTAATACTAACCCTTGTCCTAGCCCTAAACCTAGCCAAAACCACATCCCTTACCCTAAACGTAACCCTAACTCTAACCCTAACCCTTTTTGTCACAATTTACCTATCCTTAGCCCTAGCTCTAACTTTAAAATCTAACCCTAACTCAATGCATAAGCCTAAAACTAGCCCTAAACCCGATGCTAATTCTAAAACTAGCTCTAACCCTAGCCCTAACAATAACCCCAGCCATAATTTAGCCCTATTCCTAACCCTATCCCTAACCCTAGCCCCAAGAATAACTCTAACTCTCACATTGGCCCTATCAGTCGTTCTAATCCTATCTCTTACCATAAAACTAACCCTATGCCAAATCCTAGTCCTAACCCTTGCCATATCCTTAGACATAGCACTAACCTTAGATAAATACCTAACTCTAAATTTCACCCTAAACCAAAGCCTGAGCCTAAATCTAAGACTAGCCCTAACCCTAACACTAATCCTAAAATTTTCACTAACCCTAATCCTAGCCCTAAAATCAAACTGAGTCAAAGCTCTAATCCTAACCCTTAAACTAAACCAAGCCCTAACCCTACACCTAGCCCTAAACCTAGCACTAATTCGAGTTTTAAGCCAAACCCTAAAACGAACCCTGACCCTTACTCTGACCATAACACTAACCCAAGGTCTAAACATCAACCTAACCCTAAACTTAAACCTAACAGTTAACCCAGCCCTAAAACACTAAAATTAGCAGTATTCATAACCCTTAGTACTTACATTAGCCTTAACCCTAACCCTAACTTAACCAAAAACCTAGCACTAATCATAACCATAAACCTAGACCTAAACTGATTTCTAACTCTATCCATTACCATAACCCTAAACCTAACCCTAATGCTAATTCAAGCCCTAACTTTAAACCTTAACCTACCCCATACCCTACCCCAGGACTTGACCCTAATAATACCCCTAGCTCTAAACCTGACACTAACCCTAAACCTAACCCTTACACTAGACATACCCATAATCCTAATCCTAAACCTATCTTTAATTATAATTCTGGACCTGAAATTAGTCCTAGCAGTAATCCTAGCCATAACCCTAAAAAAATACCCTAGCCCTCCTAATAGCCCTAAACTGAGCCTTAATCATAACCCTAAACCTTACCACACCCCTAACTCTAAGTATATCACTCACCCTACCTCCAAACCTAGCTATAAATCCATCCCTTACTCCAAACTTTGCCCTAACTCTAAGCCTAATCTCTAAACTATAATTCTAACTCTTAAACCTAACCCTAACCCTAACCTTAGGCTTAAACTAAACACTAAACCTAGCCCTAATTTAGCCCTATCTCTAATCCTAACCCTAACCGTAGCCCTAAGACTAACTCTATCCCTAGCCCTATCCATAGTTCTGAACCTATCCCTTACTATAACCCTAAACCTAGTCACAACCCTTACCCTATCCTTTGTTTTAGCCCTAACCCTAGATCTAATCCTAATTCCAAATTTAACCCTAACATCAAGCCTAAGCCTAACACTAACACTAGCCCTAACCCTAACCCTATGACTAAAACAAAACCGAGCTAAAGCCCTAACCCTAAACCTTAACTTAAACCAAACCCTAACACTACAACTAGACCTAACCCTAGCCCTAGTTTGAGTCCTAACCCTAACCTTAAAATCAACCCTGAACCTGAATCATATCCTAACACTCACCCTAGCTCTATACACCGCCGTCACCTTAAACTGAAACCTAACTATAAACCTAACCCTAATTCGAGTTCTAACTCTAACCCTAAAACTAAGCCTGACACTGTTTCCTATCCTAACACGAACCCTAGGTATAAATATCTCCCTAACCTTAAACTTAACCCTAACACTAAAACTAACCCATACCCTAATACTAAAACTAACCCTAATGGTAACCCTAGTTCTTACATTAGGCATTGCCCTAACCCTAGCCCTAAACCTAACACAAAACCTAGGCCTAATGCGAGCCCTAAACCTAGCTTTAACCCTAACTCTAACCATAACCATAGCCCTAACCAATCCCTTACCCTAAGCAAAACCCTAAATCTAAGGGTAACCCTAGACCTATCACTAATCCTTAGGCTAACCAAAACCCTAACCCTATTAATAGCCCTTACCTTTGCCCTCATTCTAGATCTAACCCTATCCAAAACCCTAACACTAACCCTGACCCATTTACTGACCCTTCCACTAATCCTAGGCCTAATCATAACCCTAACCCTAACCTAAAACCTACCGTAATCCTATCCCTAGACCTAATCTTGAACCTAACTTTCATCCTAGTCCTAACCATAGCTGAGAACTTAACCCTTACACAAAACAAAACTTTAACCAAACCCTAGTTCTAACTCTCACCCTAACCCTAAATCAAGACCTAATCCTAAATAAAACCCTAGCCCTAAACTTAAGTCTAACTGTATCATTACCCTAACCTTAACCCTTACCCTAATGCTAACCCTAGGCCTAACCCTAAATATATCACTATACCCAAACTTACCAATTTCCCTAAACCTACCCTGAACCCTAGACCTAATCCAATCATTACCCTAACCCTAACCCTAATGATAATTCCAGCCCTAACCCTAAAATCAAACCTAAATCAAACCCTAACACTGACACTGACCCTAATAATTCCCCTAGCTCTAAACCTCACTCTTACCCTATACCTAACATTTACCCTAGACCTAGCCATAAAACTAACCCTAAATCTATTCCTAAGCATAACTCTAGAACTGATATTAGTCCTAGCGATGATATTAGCCCTAACCCTAACACAAACCATAGCCTTTATCCTAGCCCTAAACATAGCCTTAATTATAACACTAACCATAACCCTAGGCCTAACTTTAACACTAACCGTAGCCCTAATCTTAGACCTAATTTAGCCCTAAACCTAACCTTAACCCTAACCCTAGCTCAAAGACTAATTCTAACTCTCACCTTAGTCCTAACCTTAGTTCTAACCCTATATTATACTGGAACCCTAATCCTAGCCCAAACCATTGATCTAACACTAGCCCTATTCATAGCCCTAGCAGCAATCCTAGATCTAACCCTAACTCTAAATCTAACCCTAAACCTTAGCCTAAACCTAAACCTAACACTAGCACTAACCCTAAGGATAATCCTAAAACTAGCACTAACCCTAGCCCTAAAACAAAACCAAGCCATAGACCTAACCCTAACCCTTAATATAAACTAAGCCCTAACCCTACACTTAGCCATAATTCTAGCCCTAATTCGAGATTTAAGCCAAACCCTAAAACTAACCCTGACCATGACTCTGACCTTTACACTAACCCTAGCTCTAAACATCACCCTAACCCTATACCTAAACCTAACAATAGACCTAGCCCTAATCCTAACCCTAAAATTAGCCCTAATCGCAACCCTGGTACTTACATTAGTTGTTACCCTAAACCTAGCCTTAACTTAATCCAAAATCTAGCCTTATTTCAAGCAGTATCCCTAGATTTACCCGTAACCCTAACCTTTCACTAATCGTAACTATAATCCTAGCCGTAACCCTAGATTTAACCCTAACCCTAACCCTAAGCCTAACCCTATCAATAATCGTAACAATAACCCTAGCCATATCCATATCTCTAACCCTATCTATTACCCTAACCATAACCCTAACCCTAATGCTAAACCTGGGCCTAAACCTAACCGTATCCCTAATCCTAACCCTATCCATTACCCTAAACCTAACCTGAAACCTAAACCTAACACTATCTTTACCCTAATCCTAACTCTAATGCTAATTCAAGCCCTAACATTAAACTTTAACCTATCCAAAACACTAATCATAACCCTGACCCTAATAGTACCCTTAGCTCTAAACATGACCCTAACCCTAAATCTAACCCTTACACTAGACATAGCCATAAACCTAACCCTAAAACTATGTTTAACCATAACACTGGACCTGAAATTAGCCCTAGCCATAATTCTAGCCCTAAACCTAGGCTTAATCCTAACCTGAACCATAACCAGAGCCCTAACCCTAATTCTATTCCTCACCCTAGGCCTAAACCTACCTATAACCTCATCCTGTTCCCAAAATACAACCCTAACCCTAAACCTAACCCTAACCCTTGCCCTAAACCTAGGCCTAACACAAAGCCTACTACTAATCCTAACCTTTATTTAATTCTATCCTAACCTTAAACCTAGCCATAAGACTAAATCAAACTCTTGCTCTAGCCCTAGCCCTAGTTCTATCCTTAGCCTTAATCCTAATCCTAGATCTAAGCCTAAATCCAAATCTAAACCTAACTCTAAATTTAACACTAAAAATAAGCCTAAACCAAACCCTAACACTACCCCTAACCATAATGCTAATCCTAAAACTGGCCCTATTCCCATCCCTAGCCATAAACCAAAACCAAGCCATAGCCCTAATCCTAACCCTTAACCTAAATCAAACCCTAACTTTACAACTAACCCTAAAACTAACTCCAAAACTAACCCTGACCCTGACCCTGACCCTAACACTAATCCTAGCTCTAAACATCACCCTAAACTTAAATTAACCCTAACACTATATCTAGCCTTAACCTAATTCTAAATCTATCCTTAATCATAACCCTAGTTCATACATTAGTCATTGTCCTAACCATAGCCCTAACCCTAACACAAATCCTACACCTAATCAGAGCCCTACCCTAGCTTTTACCCTAACACTAGGCCTAACCCTAACCCTAACACTAGCCCTAACCCTAACTCTAACTCTATTCCTTACACTAAGCCAAATCCTAACCCAAATGCTAATCCTAGTCCTAATCCTAATCCTTAGCCTAACTTAAACTCTAACCATAATACTAGTCTTAACCCTAGCCCTCACTCTACCTCTAAACCTAACCCTGACCCTCATCTGTCCCTAACAGTAACCCTAGGTTTAAACCTGACCCTAACCCTA
The DNA here is from genome assembly GCF_047511675.1 of Marmota flaviventris. Taxonomy (NCBI): domain Eukaryota; kingdom Metazoa; phylum Chordata; class Mammalia; order Rodentia; family Sciuridae; genus Marmota; species Marmota flaviventris. The sequence goes on along the minus strand of NW_027288153.1, from coordinate 54,672 downwards.
AACCAAATCCTAACACTAGCCCTACTGGTAAACCTATACCTATACCTAAGCCTAACACTAGACCTAGACCCAAAGCTAATCCTAAATATAGCTATAACTCTAGCCCTAGATCTAAACAAAAACCTAGTACTAGCCCTAACAATAACCCTTAAACTAAACTGAACACTTACTCTACCCCTAGTCCTAAAACTAGTCCTATTTCTGGATCTAACCCTAACCCTAACGCTATCCCAAAAAATGACTCTGATTCTAACACTGAACCTAGCTTTTAACCTGACACTAACGCAAAACCTAGCCTAACCTAACACTAGACCTAGCCATAACCCTAACACTAAAACTAGCCCTAAATATAACCCTAGTTCTTACATTACCCATAGTCCTAACCCTAGCCCTAAACCTAACACAAAACCTAGGCCTAGTCCTAGGCCTAAACTTAGCTCTAAGAATAACCCTCAGCCTAACCCTAGCCCTAAACCTAGCCCTAACCTAAGCCTCACCTTAGATCTAACCGTAGCTCAAAGCATAACTTTTACACTAAACATAACCCTAGCTCTATCCTAAACCCTAACCCTTACCCTAGCCTTAATCCTAACATTAAACTTAGCCTGAACTTTTGCACTAACCATATCCATTACCCTAACCCTAACCCTAACTCTAATTAAAACCCTATACCTAACACTAAACCTAACTGTAACCATAAAGGTAAACCTAGACCTAAACCTAAACCTAACCCTCGCTCTAGCCGTAACCCTAGCTCAAACACTAATCCTTACCCTAACCTAACCATAACCCTAGCCCTACACCTAACACTTACCCTAACCCTAAAACTTACCCCAAATCACACCCTAGCCCTATTCCTAAACCTAGCCCTAATCCTAGACTTAATCCAAACCATAACCTAGCCCTTACCTAGCTCTAATCCTATCCATTACACTAAACGTAACCCTAACCCTAATGCTAAAGCTAACTGGATCGCTAAACCTAACCCATCCATTACCCTAAACCTTAACTGGGACCTAAACTAAACCCTATCCATTACACTAACCCTAAACCTAACGCTAATGCTAATTTGAGCCCTAATCTTAAACGTTAGCTAAACCAAATGCTAACTCTTATCCTGACCCTGACCCTAATATTAACCCTACCCCTAAAGCTGACCTTTATTCTAAACATAACTCTTACACTAGACCTAGCCATAATCTAACCCTAAAACTATCCTTAACATTAACCCTAGACTTGATATTAGCCCTAGATATTAACCCTAAACCTGATATTAGACCAGATACTTGCCCTAGCCATAACCCTAACAGAAACCTTAGCCCTTAACCTACCCTAAATCTAGCCTTAATCCTAAACTGAACCATAACCCTAGGCCTAATGCTAATTCTAACACTCACCCTAGCCCTAAATCTAGCTATAACCCCATTCATTCCCCTAAACTTAACCTTAACACCAATGCTAACCCTAACCTCTAGCCCAATCACTTGGTCTAATCCTAATAAAACCCTAGCTTTAATACTGGCCCTAATTTAGCCCTAACCCTAACACTAACCCTAGCCCTAATACTAGCCCTAATTTAGCCCTAACCCTAACCCTTACCTTAAGACTACTACTATGACTAACTCTAATTTTCACCCTAGCTGTATCCCTAGTTCTAATCATATTCGTTACCATAACTTTAACCCTCACCCTAACCCTACCCCTAGCCCTAGCCCTAACCCTAGATCTAAACCTAATTCTAAATCTAACCCTAACCCTAAGCCTATACCTCAACCTAACACTAGCCGTAACCCTTATGCTAATCCATAATCTAGCTTTAATTGTAGCCCTAGCCCTAAAACAAAACCAACCTATATCCCTAACCCTTAACCTAAACCAAATCCTAACCGTACACCTAGTACTAAATTTAGCCCTAATTCGAGTTCTAAACCTAACCCTAAAACTATCCCTGACTCTGACACTGACCCTAACAATAACCATTTCTCCAAACATCACCCTAATCCTAAACCTAACTCTAACACTAGACTTAGCCCTAACCCTAACCCTAAACCTAAACCAGCACAATTGCAACACTAGTTCATACATTAGCCATATCCCTAACCCTAGTCCTAACCAAACCCCAAACCAAGCCCTAATTCGAGCCTTAACCCAAGATTTAACCCTAACCCTAACCCTAAACCTAAACCAGAACCTAGCCCTAAACCTTACCCTAACACTAGCCAGAATTCTAACCATAACCCTAGCCGTATCACTAGCTCTAACCCTATCCATTACCCTAACCATAGCCATAACTCTAATGGTAACCCTACGCCTAACCCTAAACTTATCCCTAACCCTAATCTATTTCATTAACCTAAACCTAACCTGAACCCTAAACCTAACACTATCATTACACTAACCCTAACCATAATGCTAATTCAAGCCATAAGCCTAAATCTTAACCTAACCCAAACCCTAACTCTGACCCTTCCCTTGATAATATACCTAGCTCTAACACTGTCCCTACCCCTAAACCTAACACTTATACTAGACTTAGCCATAAACCTAACCCTAAAACTATCCCTAACCATAACCCTAAACCTGACATTTACCCTAGCCGTAATTCTAGCCCTAAACTTAACACAAACCAAACCCATAACCCTAACCATAACCCTAGCCCTAATCCTATCCATAACTCTAGCCCTAAATTTAGCTCTAACCCTATCAATTACCCTAAACATAACCCTAATTATTGTGCTAACCCTAGCCCTAATTCTAACCCTATCCCTAACCATAACCCTATCCATTAATGCTAAATCTAACCTGAACCCTAAACCAAACCCTATCATTACCCTAAACCAAACCCTAATGCAAATTTGAGCCCTAACCCTAAACCCTAACCTATACAAAACCCTAAACCTGACCCTGACCCTAATAATACCCCTAGCTCTAAACTTGACCCTTACCCTAAACCTAACACTTACACTAAGCATAGCCATAAATCTAACCCTAAAACTATCCCTAACTGTAACCCTAGATCTGATATTCGCCCTAACACTAATCCTAGCCGTAACCCTAACACAAACCCTAGCTCTCATTCTAGACCTAAACCTAGCCTTAACCATAACTCTAATGAAACCCTAGTCCTAATATTAATTCTAACTTTCACCATAGCCCTATCCCTAGCTCTAACCCCATCGCTTACACTAAACCTAACCCTAAGCCTAAAACTAACCACAGGCCTAAACATAACCATAAACCTAGCCCTATTAGTAACCCTAATTAAGTCTTGTACCTAACCAACTCTAAGCTTAGCCATAAGACTAACTCTCACTCTCACCCTAGCCCTATTCCTAGTTCTAACCCTAGATTTAATCCTAAGTCTAAATCTAAATTTAACCCTAAGCTAAACCTAAGCCTAACACTAGCCTTAAACCTAATGCTAAGCCTAAAACTAGCCCTAACCATAGCCATAGCCCTAAAACAAAACTGAGCCATAGCCCTAACTTTAAAACTTCACCTAAACCAAAACCTATCCCTACACCTACCTCTAACTCTAGCCATAATTTGAGTCCAAACACTAACCCTAAAACTACTCTGACTTTGAATTTGACCCTAACAATAACCCTAGCTCTAAACATCACCCTAATGTTATATCTAACCCTACCACTAGACCTGTTCCTAACCTTAATCCTATAACTAGCCCAAATTGTAACTGTAGTCCATAAATTGGACATAACTCTAAAACTAGCACTAACTCTAACCAAAACCTTGCCTTAATGCAAGACCTAACCCTAGCTTTAACCCTAAACCTAAACTTAACACTAGCCCTAACCCTAAACCTAAACTTAACACTAGCCCTAACCCTATCCCTAAACATAACCCTAATCCTAGCTCTAATCCTATCCCTTACCCAATGCTAACCCTAACCATAATGCTAACCCTAGGCCTAACCCTAAACCTTAGCCTAACCCAAACCCTCACCCTATTACTAGCCCTAACCCTAGCCCCAATTCTAGCTCTAACCATAACCAGAACCCTAAACCTAACCCTGATACTTATTCTGACCCTAACGGTTACTGTATGTCTAAACCTGACCCTAACCATAAACCGAATCCTAACACTAGCACTAGCAATGAACCTATACCTAAACCTAACCCTAAAACTAGCCCTAGACCTAAACCTAATCCTAAATCTAGCCATATGTGTAGCACTAAAACTAAACAAAATCTAGCCGTAGCCCTAATGATAAACCTTAACCAAACACAAACACTAACCCTACCCCTAGACCTAACTCTAGTGATAATTCTGGGTTTAACCCTCACCCTAACTCTAACCCGAACACTGACCCTGACCCTAACCCTAGATCTAAATATCACACTAATGGTAACCCTAACCCTAACACTTGACCTAGCCATAACACTCAAAAAGTAGCCTTAATCATAACCCTGGATAATACATTAGTTGTAGGCCTAACACTAGCCCCAACCTAACCCAAAACATGGCTCAAATCTGAGTGCTAACCATTGTTTTAACCTTAACCCTAAAACTAGCCCTAACCCACACCCTAAATCTAGCTCTAACCCTAGCTCTTACCCTAGCTCTTACCCTATCCATTAACTTAAGCTAAACCCTAAACCTAATGCTAACCCTAGTCCTAACCTTAATCCAGAGCCTAACCCAAACCCTAACCCTATTACTAGTCCTAACCCTAACCTTTGTTCTAGCTCTAACCCTAACCCAAACGCAAACCCTAACTCTGACACTTATTCTGGCCCTAACACTAACTGTAGGTCTAAACCTGACACTAAGCCAACCCGAAACCTAACATTAGCCCTACTGGTAATCCTATACTTAAACCCAAACCTAACACTAGCGCTAGACTTAAACCTAATCCTAAATCTAGCCATATCTCTAGCCCTAACCTGAACAACAACCTAGCCCTAGCCCTAGCAATAAGCCTTAACCTAACCCAAATCTAACCCTACCCTAGACCTAACCCTAGTCCTAATTCTGGCACTAAACACAACGCTAACTCTAACATGAACACTGGCCCTGACCCTAACATAATCCTAGCTCCAAAGCTTACCCTAAACCAAAACCTAATCCTAACACTACACCTAGCCATAACCTGAACCTTAAAACTAGCCCTACCCCTACCTCTTACATTACCCATGGCCCTTACCCTAGGCCTAAACTAACACAAAACCTAACCATAAGCCTAGGCCTGAACATAGACCTAAGTGTAACCCTAAACCTAACCCTAGCCCTAATCATAACCCTAAGCCTCACTTTAGAACTAACCCTAGCTCAAAGCCTAAACTTTACCCTTAACATAACCCTAGCCCTATCCCAAACCCTAACCTAACACTAGCCCTAATCCTAACCTGAACCATAGCACTAACCATAGCTCTAATTATATCTACTACCCTAACCGTAGCCCTAATCCTAACCATAACCCTAGCCCTAACCCTAGCTCTAATTCTATCCATTACCCTAACCATAAACCTAACCCGAATGCTAACCCTAGGCTTAACCCTAACCCTATCACAATCCCTAAACCTATCCATTGCTCTAAAACTAACCTGAAACCCTAATCCTAAACTTATTAATTACCCTAACCCTAACTCTAACCCTAATGCTAATTCGAGCCCTAAACCTAAACCAAATCTTAAGCCAAACACTGACCCTAATAATACACATAGCTATAAACTTGACCCTTACCCTAAATCTAACCTTTACACTAGACCTAACCATAAACATAACCCAAAACCTATCCTTAACTATAACCCTAGAAGTGACATTAGTCCTAGTGCTAATCCTAGCCCTAACCCTAACATGAACAATAGCTCTCAACCTAGCCCCAAACCTAGCCTTAATCATAACCCTAATTCTAACCCTTTCCCTAGCCCAAAAGCTAGTTATAACCCCATTGCTTACCCTAATCCTAAACCAAACCCTAACCCTACCACTAACCTTAGGCCTAACCTTAACCCTAGGAATAGCCCAAACACTAACCTTAGCCCTAATCCTAAACCTAACCCTAACCCTAGCTTTAAGACTAACTATAACTCTTGCCCTAGCCCTAGACCTAATTCTAACCCTGTCACTTACCGTAACCTTATTCCTAGCCATAGCCTAGAATAACCCTAGCCCTAACCTTACACCTTGCCCTAACCCTAGATCTAAACCTAACTCTAAATCTAACCCTAATTCTACACCTAAACCTAACCCTAACAATAGCCCTAACCCTAATGCTAATCCTAAAACTAGCCCTAACCATAGGCTTAGCCCTAAAACAAAACTGAGCCATAACACTAACCCTAAACTTTTACCTAAATCAAACCCTAACCTTACATCTAGCCCTAAGCTTAGCCCTAATTTGAGTCCTAACCTTAACCCTAAAACTACCCCTGTACCTGTCTCTGACATTAACACTTACCTTACCTCTAAACATCACCCTAAACCTAAACCTTACCCTAACACTAGACCTAGTCCTAACCCTAAATCTAAAACTAGTTCTAATCATAACTCTAAATCATACATTAGCCATAACCTTAAACCTAATACTAAACAACACCTAGCCCAAATCTGAGACCTAACCGTAGCTTTCACCCTAACCCTAGCCCTAAACACTAGCCCTAAACCTAACCTGAACCCTAGCTCTAACCCTAGCTCTAACCTTATCCTTAACCCTAGCCAAACCCCAACCCTAATGCTAACCCTAGTCCTAATGCTAACCGTACTCCTAAAACTTATCCTTAGTCTAACCCAAACCCTAACCCTATTACTAGTCCTCAACCTAGCCCTCATTCTTGTTTTAACCATAACAAAAATCTTAACCCTAACCCTAACCCTTATTCTGACCCCGAACCTAAACCAAACCCTAACACTAGCCCTAGATTAAACCAAATCCTAAATCTAGCCATATCTTTAACCAAGACCTAAATAAAAAAAAAAAAAAAAAAAAACAAAAACTACCCTAGCCCTAATGATAACCCTTAACCTAAGCCAAACACTAACCTTAACTCTAGACCTACCCAATCCTAATTCTGGCTCTCACCCTAATCCTAACCCTAATCCAAACACAGACTCTGATGCTAATACTAACCCTAGCTATAAAACTGACACTAACCGAAACCTAATGCTAACACTAGACCTAGCTATAACTGTAAACATAACTCTTACATTACAATAGCACTAAAACTAGCTCTAAACCTAACACAAAACCTAGCCCTAATTCTAGGCCTAAATCTAGTCCAAAGCGTAATCCTAACCCTAACCTAACCTTATCACTTACCCTAAGTCTAACCCTCACGCTAACCCTAACCCACACCTTAGACCTAACCCTAGATAAAACCCCAAACCGAATCCTAAACATAACCCTAGCCCTATCACTAAACTTAATCCTAATCCTAAGCCTAATCATAATGTTAATACCAGCCCTAATACTATATCTATAATTATCCATTACCCTAAACTGAACCTTAACCCTAATGATAACCCTAGCTCTAATACTAATTGTAAACCTAATCCTAGACCTAACTCTAAACCTAAACCTCATTGTAGACTCAACCCTAGATAAAACCCCAACCCTTACTTAGCCCAAACCCTAACATTAACCCTAAACCTAAAACTACCCCTAAACCAAACCTGACATCTAACCCTATCCATTACCCTAACTCTAATGATAAACTTAGCCCTAATCCTGACACTAACTCTAAACCTAAAACTACCCCTAACCCTAACCTGACATCTAACCCTATCCATTAACCTACCTCTAAAGATAACCTTAGCCCTAACTCTAACACTAACCCTAACCTTAACTGTAAATCTAACCCTAGACATAATCCTAAACCTAACCCTCACCATAGCACTAACCCTAGCTCAAAACCTAACCTGTACCCTAAACCTAACCCAAACTCTAACCCTAGGTCTTATCCTATCCAACACCCTATCCCTATCCCTAGCTCTAATGCTATTCATTACCCTAACAATAACCCTAGCCCAAATACTAACGAGGCCTAAGCCTAACCCTATCACCCACCTTAACCCTACCAATTACCCTAATCTTAACCTGAATCCTAAATCTAAACCTATCCATAAACCTAAGCCTAATTCTAACCCTAATGCTAATTTGAGCCCTAACCCTAATAATTAACCTAACATAAACCCGAAATCTGAACCTGACCCTAAAAATACACCTTACTCTTAACCTGGGCCATACCTTAACCTAACATTAGACCTAGCCATGAACCTAACCCTATAACTATCCCTAGCCGTAACCCTAAACCTGACATTATCCCTATCCCTGAAACTTGCCCTAACCCTAACACAAACCCTAGCCCTCATCCTAACCCCAAATCTAGCCTTAATTCTAACACAAACCTAACCCTAGACCTAAACCGAATTCTAATCATCGGCCTAACCATAAACTTAGCTATAACACCGTCTCTTCCCCTTAACCTAACCCTAAACCTAATCCTAAGCATAGCCCTAACGCTAGGCCTAACCCTAACACCAATCCTAGACATATTCCTAGCCCTAATTTAGCCCTAAACTTAACACTAACCCTAGCCTTCAGACTTACTCTAACCATCGCCCTAGCTCTATTCCTAGTTCTAACCCTATCCCTTACCATAACCTAAACACTAGACCTAAATTTAGCCCTAACCCTAGCCATAGCCCTAACGCTACAATTAACCATAACTCTAAATGTACCCCTAAGCCTAAAACTCACCCTATCACTAGCAATAAAACTAATATTAATTGTAAAACTACCCTTAACTTTATCCTTAGTACTAAAATATAATGAGCCATAGCACTAACCCTAAGACTTAACCTAAACTAAATCCTAATCCTATATCTAGCCCTAAGCCTACCCCTAATTCGAGTCCTATCCCCAACCCTAAAACTAACCCTGACCCTGACTCTAAACCTAACACTAACCCTACCTCAAAACATCACTGTGAACTTAACCTAACCATAAAACTAGACTTAGCCCTAACTGTAACCCTAAAATTAGCCCTAATTATAATCCTAGTTCTTACATTAGCTGTATCCCTAACACTAACCCTAATGTTACCCAAAATCTAGCCCTAATGCAAGCCCCAACCCTAGCTTTAACCCTAACTCTAAACCTAAACCAAATCCTAACCCTTACCCTAAACCTAACCCTAACTTTAATCCTTGCACTAACCCTAAACCTAACACTAACCCTAACCCTAACACTAACCATAACCCTAGCCCTAACCCTAGCTCTAACCCTATCCATTACAATAACCCTAACCTTAATCCTAACCCTAATGCTAACCCTTGGCCTAACCCTAACACATTCGCTAACTCTAACCTATCCATTACCCTAAACATAACCCTAACCCTAAACCTAATCAAACACTAAATCTAGACGTAACGATAACTCTAAAATTGGCCCTAATTGTAACCCTAGTTCTTACATTAGCTGTAGCCCTACAGCTAAAACAAAACCTGGTCTAGTCCTAATCCAATCTCTAACCCTAGCTTTAAACTCTAACCATAAACCTAACCCTAGCCCTAACCCTAACCCTAACCCTAGCCCTAACACTAGCGCTAACCCTATTCCTTACCCTAAGCCAAACTCTAACCCTAAAGCTACCCTAGTTATAAACCTAATTCTTAGCCTAACCCAAAACCTAACACTATTACTTGTCCTAACCCTAATCCTCAATTTAGCTCTGTCACTATCCCAAACCCTAACCCTAGCCCTGACCCTTATTCTGACCTTAACACTAACCATAGATCTAAACCTGACCCTAACCCTAAACTAACCCCTAACATTGGCACTACCTGTAACCCTATAACTCAACCTTACCCTAACACAAGACCTAGACCTAAACTTAATCCTTTATCCATTGATAACTCTAGGCTGAGTGCTAAACAAAAACTTAGTCCTAGCCCTAATAATAACCCTTAACCTTATCCAAACACTAACCCTACCCCTAGACCAAAGCCTAGTCCTAATGCTGGCCCTAACAATAAACCTAACCCTAAACTGAACACTGACCCTTACCCTAACACAAAACCTAGCTCTAAAACTTATCCTAACAAAAAAAAAAAAAAAAAAAAAAAACATAACCCTAACACTAGACCTAGCCATATCACTAACCCTGAAACTAGCTATCACCATAGGCCAAAACCTACCTCTAACTCTATCTATTACCCTAACCCTAATGCTAACCCTAACCCTAATGCTAACCCTAGCACTAACCCTCACACTTACTCTAACCCTAGTCCTCGTCCTAGTCCAAACACTAGCTCAATCCCTAACCCTTAAACTAAACCTAATCCTAACACTAACCCATGGCTTAAGCCTAAACCCAACCATAACCCTAGTCCTAATCCTAACCTTAAACCTATCCCTAACCCTAGCTCTAAGCCTACATATTACCCTAACTCTAACCCTAAGCTTAATGATAACCCTAGCCCAAAGCCTAGCTCTAACCCTACCCATTACCCTAACCTGAACCCTAACCCTGATGATAACCCTAGCCCTTACCCTAAATCTACCCTAAACCTAACTCTAGACATAACCATAAACCTAACCTTTGCCATAGCACTAACCCTTTCTCAAACCTTAACCATTACCTTTAACCTAACCCTAAGCTTATCCCTAATCCTAAACTTAAGCCAAAACATAACACTAACCCTAAACCTAACACAACATCAAACCCTATCCAATACCCTAAACCTAATGATAACCCTAGCCCTAACCTTAACACTAACCTTGACCCTAACCGTAACTAAAACCTAGACCCAACCCTATACCTAACCCTTGACCTAGTGCTAACCCTAGCTCAAACTCTAAATCATATCCTAAACCTAAACCTAACCCTAACCTTAGGCCTAACCCCAACTCTAGCCCTAATACAAACCATAACCCTAGCCCTAACCCTATCCATTATCCTAAGCACAACCATAACCCTAAGGCTAACCCTAGGCCTAACCCTAACCCTTTTACTAACTCTAATCCTATCAATTACCCTACACCTAACCTGAATCCTAATCCTAAACCTATCATTACCCTAACCAAACCCTAATGCTAAATCAAGCTCTAGACCTAAACACTAACCTAAACCAAACCTGAAACCTAATTCTAACCCTAATAATACCCTAGCTCTAAATCTGACCCTTACCCTAAACCGAACCCTTATACTAGACCTAGCCATAAATCTAACCCTCAATCTATCCCTAATGTAAGCCTAGACCTGACACTATCCCTAGCCCTAATTCTTGCCATAACCCTAAAACAAACCCTAGCCCTCATCCTAGCCCTAAACCTAGCCTTATTACAAAACCAAACCATAACCCTTGCCCTAACTGACTTCTAACCTTTGACCTAGCCCTAAAACTAGCTCTAAACCATCCCTTCCCCTAAACCTAACGCTTTCCATAAACCTAAACCTAAGCCTAAAACTAGGCCTAACCCTAATAGAAACGCTAGACCTAATCCTAGCCCTAATTTAGCAGTAAACCTAACCTAACCCTAGTCCTAAGACTAACTATAACTCTCGCCTTAGTTATATTTCTAGTTCTAACCCTATCCCTTACTATAATCCTATCACTTGCCTTTACATTATCCCTAACACTAGTTCTAGCCCTAATCCTATATCTAAACCTAACTCTAAATCTAACCCTAACCCTAAGCTAAACATCTCACTAACACAAGCCATAACACTAATGCTAATCCTAAAACTAGCACTACCCTACACCTAGCCCTACAAAACAATCAAGCCATAACCCTAACCCTAACTTTTAACATAAAACCAAACCCTAAGCCTACATGTACCTACCCTAAACCTAGCTCTAACTTGATTCCTATCCTTAACCCTAAAATAAAACCCTGACCCTGACTCTGACCCTAACACTAACCCTAGTTCTAAACATCACTCAAAACCTAAACCTAAACCTAACCCTAGACGTAGTCCTAACCCTAATACTAAAACTAGTTCTAATTATAACCCTAGTTCTTACATTGGTTATAGCCCTAAACCTAGCCCTATTCTAACCCAAACCTATCCCTAATTGGAGACCAAACACTACCTTTAACCCTAACAATAACCCTAATTCTAGCCCTAACCCTTACCCTAAACCTAACCCTAACCCTTGACATAACCCAAAACATAACTCTAACCATAGCCTTAATCCTAACCATAAACCTAACCCTAACCGAGCTGTATCCCTATCCATTACCCTAATCCTAATCCTAACCCTAATGCTAACCCTAGAATAACCCTAAACATATTACTAATCCTAGAACTATACATTACCCTAAACCTAACCTGAACCCTAAACCTAACCATATTCACAAACCCTATCGTAACCCTAATAATATTAATTCTAAAACTATCTCAAACCATAACCCTAGAACTGACATTAGCCCTAGCCCTAAAGAAGCCGTAACCCTAAGACAAACTCTAGCCCTAATCCTAGCCCTAATCTTAGTCTTAATCCTAAACCTAACCCTAACCATAGACCTAACTCTAATTTTAACCCTCACCCTAGTTCTAAAGCTAGCTATAACATCATACCTAACCATAACCATAAGCATAACCATAACCATAACCCTAGCCATAAACCTAGGCTCAACCATAATACTAAGCCTAACTCTAATTCTAGCCCTAATTAAGCCCTAATTCTAACCCTAAATCTAACCCTAACACTAACACTAACTCTAACTCTCACCCTAGACCTATCCCTAGTTCTAATCCTATCCGTTATGATAACTCAAACCCTAGCCCTAACCCTAGCCCTAAACTTTTCTGTAGCTCTAAACCTAGATCTAACCCTAACTCTAAATCTAACCCCACTCTAAGCCTAAACCACACCCTAACACTAGCTCTAACCCTAACGCTAATTTGAAAACTAGCCCTAACCCTAGCCCTAGCCCTCAAGCAAAACAAAGCCATAGCACTGACCCTAAACCTTAACCTAAACCAAACCCTAACCCTACACCTAGCCCTAACTCTAGCCCTAATTCAAGTCCTAACCCTAACCCTAGAACTAATACTAACCCTGACTCTGATCTTAACACTTAGCTCTAACCCTACCCATCACCCTAACCCGAACCCTAACCCTGATGATAACCCTAGCCCTTACCCTAAATCTACCATAAACCTAACTTTAGACATAACCATAAACCATAGACCTAAGTCTAATTATAACCCTAAACCTAAACCTAACCCTAAAACTAGCCCTAATAGTAATGCCAGTTCTTAAATTAGCCATAGCCCTAAACCTAACACAAAACCTAGCCCTAATCCAAGGCCTAACCCTAGCTTTAACCCTAACCCTAACTCTGGCCTTAACCTTAACCCTATCCCTAGTCATAATCCTAGTTCTAACCCTATTTCTTCCACTTATTCAAACCCTCACCCTATTGCTACCCTAGTCCTAACCTTAATTCTATGCCTATCTGAAACCCTAACTCTATTACTACTCCTAAACCTAGCCCTCATTTTAGCTCTAAACTTAACTCAAACCCTAAACCTAAAGCTGACAATTATTCTGACCCTAACACTAAACCTGACCCTAACCCTTATCCGAAACCTAACACTAGCCCTGGCAGTAACCCTAACCCTAAATCCAACACTAGCACTAGCCCTAGACCTAAATGTAATCCTAAATATAGCCATAACCCTAGCCTTAGCCCTAACAATAATCCTTAACCTAAATCAAACACTAACTCTACCCCTAGACCTAATCCTAGTCATCATTCTGGACCTAACCCTAAACCTAATCCTAACCTGAAACCTGACACTTACCCTAACAAAAAACCCTAGGTCTAAACATTATCCTAACCCCAAAACTAACCCTAACACTAGATGAACTCTAAATCTATCCATAACCATAACTCTCGCTCTTACATTACCCATATACCTAACAGTAGCCCTAAACCTCACACAAATACTAGCCCTAATTACAGCCCTAAACCGAACCCTAAGCATAACCCTAACTCTAAACCTAGCCCTAACTCTAACCCTAACACTCGTTCAGGCCCTAACCCTAGCTCAAACCCTAAACCTTACCTAAAAATAACCCTAGCCAAACCCTAAACCTCACCCTAACTGTAGCCCTAATCCTAACTGTAACCATAGCTTAAACTGTAGCTCTAACTCTATCCATTACACTAACAATAATCTTAAACTAATTCTTATCCTAGCCCTAAACATAACCCTAATCCTACCCTAGCCCAGACTGTAACCCTAACCCTCACCCTAGGCCTAAACCTAGCTCAATCCCTAACCCTTACACTTAACCTAACCATAACACTAACCCAAGGCCTAACCCTAATCCTAACCCCAGCCCTAACCCTAGCCCTAACCCTAGTCCTAACCCTAGTTCGAACCCTACCCAATACCCTAACCCTAAACTTAACCCTAATGATAACACTAGACCTAGCTAAACCTACCATAACCCTAAACATAAACCTAACCCTAAAACTAGCAGTCAACCTAACCCTAACACTAAATCTAAGCTAGCTCAAAACCCTAACCCTAATCCTAAACCTAAACCTAATGCTAACCTAAAGCTAACCCTTTCTTTAACCGGACATCTAAACCTATTACCCTAACCCTTATGATAACCCTAGCCCTTACCGTTGCACTAACCATGACCATAACCCTAGACCAAACCCTAAATTAGATTTAGCCATAGCAAAAATCTTAGCTCAAACCATAAACTGTACCCTAAACCTAATCCTAAAGTGTAGCCCTCGCCATAACCCTGACCCTAACCCTAATTTTAGCCCTAATCCTAACCATTATACTAGCCCTAACCCTAGGCCTAACACTATAAATTACCCCAACAATAACCATAACCCTAATGCTAACCCTAGGCCTAACCCTAAACCTATCACAAACCCTAATCATATCCATTACCTAAAAATAACCTGAAACATAAACCTAACACTATCCGTTACCCTAACCATAATTCTAACCTTAATGCTAATTTGAGCTTAACACTAATAATTAACCTAACCAAAACCCTGACCTTGACGCTAATAATACCCCAGCTCTTAATCTGATCCTTTCCCTAAATGTAACACTTTAATTTGACCTAGCCATAAATTTAACACTGAAAATATCACTAACTATAAACCTAGACCTGACATTAGTCCTAGCCCTAATTCTTGCCCTAAACCAAACACAAAACCTAGCCCTAATCCTAGCCTTAAATCTAGCCTTAATCCTAAACCTAACTATAACTCTAGCCCTAACCCTAAAGCTAATCATGAAACTAGCCCTAACCCTAACCACAGCACTAAAACAAAACTGAGCAACAGGCCTAACACTAACCTTAACTTAAAACAAACCCTGGCACTACACCTAGATCTAACTCTAGCCTTAATTTGAGTCCTAATCATAACTTTAAAAATAAACCTGAACCTGACTTATATCCTAACACTCATTCTAGCTCTAAAAACAACCCTAAACTTAAACTGAACCCTAACAGTAACCCTAGCCTTAATTTGAGTCCTAACCCTAACCCTAAAACTAACAGTGACCTGACTGATATCCTAACACTAACCCTAGCTATAAATATCACCCTAATCTTAAATCTAACCCTAACACGTGACCTACCCCTACCCCTAACCCTAATTGTAACCCTAGTTCTTATATTAGCCATTTCCCTAACCCTAGCCTTAAACCTCAAACAAAAACTAGCCCTAATCTGAGCTCTAAACCTAGCTTTAACCCTAACCATAAACCTAACCCTATGCCTTACCCTGAGCAAAACTTTAAACCTAACGTAACCCTAGACCTATCTCCAATCCTTAGGCTAACCATATCCTAACCCTATTAATAGTCCTAACACTAGATCTCATTCTACCTCAAACGTTATCCCAAACCCTAACCCTAACCCTGACCCTTATTCTGACCATAACATAAACCCTAGGTCTAAGTTTGACCATAACCCTAAACCAAATCCTAACACTAGCCCTACTTGTAAACTTATACCTAAACCTAACATTACCACTAGCTCTAGACCTAAACCTAATCCTAAATCTAGCCTGAACTCTAGCTCCAGACCTATCCTAGCACTAGCCCTTAAAAAAAAAACCTTTACCTAACCCAAAACACTAAATCTACCCCTAGACCTAAACCTAGTCCAAATTCTGGCTGTAACCCTAACTTTAACTCTAACTCAAACACTGACCCTGACTTTAACACTAAACTTAACTCTAAACCTGAAACTAACTGAAACCTAAACCTAATTCTAGACCCACCCATAAAAGTAGCCCTAATTATAACCCTAGATCGTACATTACCCATAGCCCTAACCCTAGGCCTAAACATAACTCTAAACATAGAGCTAATTTTAGGCCTAAAAGTAGCCCTAAACATAATCCTAACCCTAACACTAGCCCTATACCTAACCCTAGCCATCACCTTAGTCCTAGGATAGCTCAAAGCTTAACCCTTACCCTAAACATAAGCCTAGACCTATCCCTAATTCTCACCCTAACCCTAGCTGAAATCCTAAACTTAACCTTGCAGTAAACCGAGCTCTAAACCTACCCATTACTCTAACCCTAAACCTAAACTTATTGATAATCCTAGCCCAAACCCTACTGTTAACCCAAACCCTAACCGAAAACTAACCATAGACATAACCTTAAAATTAAACTCAGCATAGCCCTAACTCTAGATCAAACCATAAACCTAACCATAAACCTAAACAGAACCATAGCTCTAATCCTAAAACTATCACTAATTCTAACTCTAAACCAAATCTAAACCTAACCTAACCCTATCCATTACCTTAACCCTAACCCTAACGTTAATGATAACCCTAGCCCTAATTCTAACCCTAACCCTAAACCTACCATAATCCTATCCCTAGACCTAACCCTAAACCTAGCCCTAACCCTAGCTTAAAACCTAACCTTTATGCTAAACATAACCCTAAACCTAACCCTAACCCTAGTTCTAACACTAACTCTAACCCTAACTCAAGGCATATTCCTAACCATAACTCTAGTTCTAACCTAAGCTCTAACCCTATCAATTACCCTAACCATAAACCTTACAATAATGCTAACCCTAAGCCTAAACCTAGCCCTATCACTAACGCTAACTGTATCAATTACCCTAAACCAAACCTGAACCTTAAAACAAACCCTAACTATAACCTAACCCTAACCCTCATGCTAATTTGAGCCTTAAACCTAAATCCTTACCTAAGCCAATCCTAATCCTAATAATTCCCCGAGCTCTAAACCTGACCCTTACCCTAAACCTAACCCTTACACTAGACGTAGCCATAAGCCTAATCCCAAAACTATCTTTAGCCATAACCCTAGACATAATATTTGCCCTAGCACTAATCCTCACCCTGAATCTAATACAAACACTAGCCCTCATCGTAGACTTAAACCTACCCTTAATCATAACCTTAAACCCAACCCTAGCCCTAACCCTAACTTGAAGCCTCACCCTACGTGTAAACCTAGGTATGATGTCATTCTTTATCCTAAACTTAAACCTAACCACTAGGCCTAAGCTAAACACTAATGCTAGCCCTAATCCTAGTCCTAATTTAACCCTATACCCAACCCTAACTCTAATTTTAGCCCTATCACTAACTCTAACTCTCACACTAGCCCTATCCCTAGTTCTAAACTTATCCCTTTCCATAACTCTAACCCTGGCCCTAACCCTTGCCCTATCCTTAATCCTAGCTTAATCCTAGATCTAACCTAACTATAAATGTAACCCTAACTCTAAGTCTAAGCCTAACACTAACACTAGTCCTAACCCTAATATTAATTGTAAACTAGCCCTAACTCTAACCCTAGGACTAAAACAAAACTGAGCAATAGACATAACCCTAAACCTTAACTTAAACCAAAAACTAAACTACAGCAAAAACTAATTCTAGCCCTAATTGATTCCTAACCCTAACCTATAAACTAACCCTGACCCTGACTCATATCCTAACACTCAGCCTAGCTCTAAACATGACACTAACCTTAAACTGAACCCTAACAGTAACCCTAGCCTTAACCCTAACCATAAACCAAACCATAACCATAAAACTAACAATAGACCTAACTCTAAAACTAACACTCGCCATAGCTTTAACCCTAGCCCAAACCTAACCCGTACCATAAACCTAAACATAACTGTAGCCTTCAAATTAACCCTAAAACTAAATCTAACCCTAACTCTAAACCTAAACCTACATCTAACCATATCCATTACACTCACCCTTATCCTAACCCTAATGATAACCCTAGCCCTAACCTTAACCCTAAACCTAAACCTACCATAATCTTGTCCCTAGACCTAAGGCTGAACCTAATCCTCGACCTAGCCCTAGCACTAACATTAGCTGAAACCCTAGCCCTTACCCTAAACATAACCCTAGCCCAAAACCTAACCCTAATCCTAACCCTAGACCTAATCATAAACCTAATCCTATCCTTAGCAGTAACCCTAGCTCAAACCCTAACCCATACCCTAAACCTAACCCTAGCCTTAACCCTAATCTTAACCCTAACTCTAGCCCTAATCCTAAACATAACCCTAGCTCTAACCCTATCCATTATCCTCATGATAACCATAAACCTAATGCTAACCCTAGGCCTAACTGTAACCCTATCCATTACCCTAAATCTAACCTGAGCCCTAAACCTAACATGAAGCCTAAACCTAACCTTATCCATTACCCTAACCCTAACTCAAACCTAATGCTAATTTGAGCCATAACCCTAAACCTCAACTTAACCAAAACAAAAAAACCTGACTCTGAATTATAATACCCCTAGCTCTCAACTTGAACCTCACCCTAAACCTAACTCTGAAACTAGACCTAGGAATAAATCTTACCCGAAAACTATCCCTAACCATAACCTTAGACCTGATATTAGCCCTAGCCCTAATTCTTGCAATAACCCTAACACAAACACTAGCCCTCATCCTAGCCCTAAACCTAGCCTTGATCCTAACCCGAACCCTAACTCTAGCCCTATCTTTAATTTTGTCCCTCACCTTAGTTCTGAATCTTGTTTTTTTTTTTTTTTTTTTTTTTTTATTAATTCACTAATTTATTATATTTTTAAAAACATCTGCAAAAAATACCAATAAACCAATTTAAAGGATATTTCCAAACTTCTGAATAATTTTAAATTTAATACATTTTAATTTTTACCCAGATATTTCGTAACTTGTAGATATAACCAGGAAGATACAAGATACAGAAATTTTCATGAGATGTGAATGTTTATTCTTAATACAGATGCTCTGTGTGACTTTATTACGTGTATTGCTTTAGGAAGGGGACAAAAGTGCAGCATAGATTTTGCCCATGAGAAAATAACAGTAATAGTGACTCTCCAGTGATGTAATGTAGTGAGAATAAATGATATGACCACCAATTACTTTTTTTCAGCTTTGAAAAATGTCTTTGTATAACTTTAAGGGAGGAGTAAAACTAAAAATATTTAACGTATCACCTGGATATCAACCAGTCATAGTGGACGCTACTTTAGATATAGGTAAGTGTGTCCTCACATATATAAGCGCAAAATTTGTCCTACTTTTTGAGGTCATGTGCTTTTTGTTTTTAATATTATGCTGTGAAATAAAAATTTCACAGTTATGTAATGAAATATTTTACTCAATGATGACATTTTATAATCTGTTAGGATTTTTTTTTTAATTTTTTATTGTGGGTTGTTCAAAACATTACAAATTTCTTGACATATCATATTCCACACTTTGATTCAAGTGGGTTATGAACTCCCACCTTCACCCCATACACAGATTGCAGAATCACATCAGTTACACATCCATTGATTTACAAATTGCCATACTAGTGTCTGTTGTGCTCTGCTGCCTTTCCCATCCTCCACCCTCCCCCCTCCCCACCTCTCCCCTCCCCTCCCCTCCTCTCTCTCTACCTCCTCCACTGTATAACCCTGAGGGTCTCCTTCCATTACCATGCAATTTTCCTTCTCTCTCCCTTTCCCTCCCACCTCTCATCCCTGTTAAATGTTAATCTTCTTCTCCTGTTCTTCGTCCCTACACTGTTCTTAGTTACTCTCCTTATATCAAAGAAGACATTTGGCATTTGTTTTTTAGGGATTGGCTAGCTTCACTTAGCATAATCTGCTCTAATACCATCCATTTCCCTGTAAATTCTATGATTTTGTCATTTTTTAATGCAGAGTAATACTCCATTGTGTATAAATGCCACATTTTTTTTATCCATTCGTCTATTGAAGGGCATCTAGGTTGGTTCCACAGTCTTGCTATTGTGAATTGTGCTGCTATGAACATCGATGTAGCAGTGTCCCTGTAGCATGCTCTTTTTAGGTCTTTAGGGAATAGACCAAGAAGGGGAATAGCTGGGTCAAATTGTGGCTCCATTCCCAGCTTTCCAAGAAATCTCCATACTGCTTTCCAAATTGGCTGCACCAATCTGCAGTCCCACCAGCAATGTACAAGTGTACCCTTTTCCCCACATCCTCGCCAGCACTTGTTGTTGTTTGACTTCCTGAATCTTGTTATAACCCCATCCCTTCCCCCAAATCTAACCCTATCTCTATACTTAACCCTTACACTAATCATAGATCTGATCCTAGCCCTAATTTAGTCCTAACCCTACCAATAGCACTGACTAACACTAACTCTCGACCTAGCCCTATTCCTAGATCTAACCCTATCCCTTACCATAACCCTAACAATTGCCCTAACTTTAGCCCTAACATTAGCCTTAGCCCTAACCCTAGAACTAACCATAATTCTAAGACCAACCCTAACCCTAAGCCTAAACTTCACACTAACACTAGCCCTAACACTAACACTAATCCTAAATCTAGCCCTAATCTAGTTCAAGCCCTAAAACAAAACTGAGCCATAGACAAAACCCTAACCTTTACCCTAAACCAAAACCTAACCCTACACCTAGCCCTAACCTTAGCCCTAATTCCAGTACTAACCTAACCCTAAAACTAACTTTGAGTCTGACTCTGACCTTATACTAACCCTAGCACTAAAATCACCCTAAAAGTATACCTAAAACTAAAATTAATACTAGCCCTAAGCATAACCCTAAAAGTAGCCCTAATCATAACTCTAGTTCTTACATTAGCTGTAGCCCTAAACTAACCCAAAACCTATCCCTAAACTGAGCCCTACACCTCATTTTAACACTAAACCTAACCCTAGCCCTAACAATTACCCTAAACCAAACCCTAACTCTATATCTGGCCCTAAACTTAAACCTAGCCCTACACTTTACCCTAACCATAATCCTAGCCCTAAGTCTATCTCTAACCCTATTCAATCCTAAACATAACCCTAAACCTAATGATAACCCTAGCCTTAAACTTAACCCTAATCCTAAACCTAGACCTGACACTAACCCTAACTGTCGCCCTAGCCCTAACCATAGCTCAAACCCTAACACTCACCCTAAACCTAACCCTAACACTACCCTAGACCTAACCCTAATCCTAACGCTAGCCCTAATCCTAACCATAACCCTAGACCTAAACCTATCCATTACCATAAACATAAGCCTAACCCAAACATAGCTCTAAACATAGCTCTAACCCCACCCATTACCCTAACCCTAATTATAAACATCATGATAGCACTAGCCCTAACCCTAAACCTACTCTAACACTAACTGTAAACTTAACCTTAGTACTAACCCTAAACCTACACTAACCGTAACTGTAAATTTAACCCTAGACCTAACCGTAAACCTAACAATTGCTATAGTCCTAATCCTCACTCAAACCCTAACAGTTACGCTAAACCTAACACTAACCCTAGTCCTAAACCTAAATCTAACCCTATTCATTTAGGCCCAACCCTAAACCTATCGCTAACACTAACCTTATCCTTACCTAAACCTAAACTAAACACAAAACCTAACCCTATCAAATACTCTAACCCTAACTCTAATGCTAACCCTAGTGATAATTCGAGCCCTAAAATTAAACCAAAACCTAATTCAATCTCTGAGCAAGACACTGACTCTAAAAACACACCAAGGTCTAAACTGACCCTTACCCTAAACATAACCCTTAAACTAGACCTAGCCATAAAACTAACAATAACAGTATCCCTAACCGTAACCCTAGATCTGACATTTAGCACTCTACCTCAATCTTGCCTTAAACCTAACACAAACCCGAGCCCTCATCCTAGACCTAAACCTAGTCTTAATCCTAACCAAAATTTTAACCCTAGTCCAAACCATAATTTCAAACCTTGCTCCCTAGTTCTGAACCTAGGTATAACAACATAGTTTCCCCTATACCTAACCCTAACCATAAACTATCACTAACACTAACCCTAGCCCTAACCCTAGGCCTAATCTTATCATTAACAATACTCTAATCCTAGCCACAATTTATTATTAACTGTAACCCTAACTCTAACCCTAGCCCTAAGACTAACCCTAACTCTAGCCCTAGACCTATTTCTAGTACGAACCTTATCTATTGCCTAACCCTAACACTAGCCCTAAATTTAGTACTAACCCTAGCCATAGTTCTAAACCTAGAACTAACCCTAATTCTAAATCTAACCCTAACTCTAAACCTAAACCTCACCCTAACACTAGCCCTAACTCTAATTCTAATTTGAAAACTAGCCCTAACCCTAGCCATAGCCCACAAATAAAACTGAGCTGTAACCCTAATACTAACCCTTAACCTAAACCAAATCCTAAGGCTACACCTAGTTCTAACCCTATCCCTACAACTAATACTGACCCTGACTCTGACCCTAAAACTAACCCTACCTCTAAATATCACCCTAACCCTAAACCTAACCCAAACACTACTCTAGCCCTAATACTAACCCTAAAACTATCTCTAACAGTAAAGCTAGTTCTTACATTAGCCAGAGCCCAAACCCTAACACAAAACCTAGTGCTAATCTGAGCCTCAACCCTAGATTTAACCCTAATCCTAACCCTAACCCTAACCCTAACCCAAACCCTAGCTCTAAACCTATTCCTTACCCAAAGCCAAACTCTCACCCTAATGCTACCCTAGTTCTAACCCTAATCCTTAGCTTACTCCAAACCCTAACTTTATTACTAGTCCTAACCCTAACCCTCATTTTATCTCTAACCCTAACCCAAAGCTTAAGCCTAACCCTTACCCTTATTCTGACCCTAACACTAACCCTAGGTCAAAGCCTGACCTTAACACTAAACCAAAACCTAACACTAGCTCTACCAGTAAACCTATACCTAAACCTAACCATAACACTATCACTAGACCTAAACTTAATCCTAAATACAGCCATAACTCTAGCCCTAGTTCTAAACAAAAACCTAGCTCTAGCTCTAAAATAACCATTAACCTAACACAAAGACTAAGTCTAGCCCTAGACCTAACCCTAGTTCTAATTCTGGCACTAAACATAAGGCCAAACACTGATGTTTACCCTAACACAAACCTTAGATCTAAACCTTTTCCTAACCCCAAACTTAAACCTAACAATAGACATATCTATAACCCTAACTCAAAAAACTAGCCATAACCATAACCCTAGCTCTTACATTACCCATAGCCCTAACACTAGCCATAAACCTCACACAAAACCTAGCCCTAATACAAGCCATAAACCTAGACTTAAGCATAACCTTAACCCTAACCCTAGCTCAAACCCTAAACCTAATTCCTGACCTAGCCCTAAACATAGCTCAAACTCTAACCCTTAGTCTAAATGTAATCCTAGCTCTAAAGCTAACCCTAACCCTATCCCTAATCCTAAGTGTAACCATAGCCCAAATCCTAGCTCTAACTTTATCCATTACCTTAAACATAACCCTAACCATAATGCTAACCCTAGCTATAACCCTAACCCTAAACCTAACCCTTACCCTAAACTTAACAGTAGCCCTGATTCTAACCCTAACCCTCACCCTAGCCTTAACCCTAGCTCAAACCCTAACACTTACCCTAAACCGAACCCTAACATTAACCCTAGGAGTAACCCAAACCCTAGCTCTAATCCTAACCTTAACCAAAGCCCTAACACAAGCACTAAACCTATTCATAGGTTAGCCTAAACCAAATGGTAACCCTAGGCCTGACCCTAACCCTATCCATAACACTAACCCTATACATTACTCTAAACCTAACATTAACTGTAAACCTAATTCTATCCATTGCTCTAACCCCAACCCTAACCCTAATGCTAATTTGATCCCTAAACTTAAATCGTTTTTTTAAATCATATTTTTTAATAAAGAGAGAGGAGAGATAGATAGAGAGAGAGAGAGAGAGAGAGAGAGAGAGAGAGAGAGAGAGAATTTTTAATATTTATTTTTTAGTTATTGGCGGACATAACATCTTTGTATGTGGTGCTGAGGACCGAACCCGGGCCGCACACATGCCAGGTGAGCGCGCTACCGCTTGAGCCACATCCCCAGCCCCTAAACTTAAATCTTAACCCAAACCAAACCCTAACCCATACTCTGACCCTAATAATAACCTAGCTCTATACCTGACCCCTACACTAAACCTAACCCTTACACTAGACCTAGTCATAAACCTATCCCTAATACTATTCCTAACCATAACCCTAGACCTGACATTATCCCTAGCCCTAATCCTAGCCCTAACCCTAACACAAACCCTAGCCCTCATTTTAGCCCTAAACTTAGACTTAATCCTATACCAAACCCTCACTTTAGCCCTATCCCTAAATATAACCCTAGCCCTAGCATTGAACCCAGATATATAACCCCATCCCTTTCCTTAAAACTAAGCCTAACCCTAGCCCCAACCATAGGCCTAAACCTAACACTAATCATGGCATTAATCCTAGCCCTATTTGAATGCTAATCTTAACCCCACCCCTAATCCTAGCCCTAAGATTAACTCTAAATCACACCCTAGCCCTATATCTATTTATAACCCTATTCCTTATCATAACCCTTACAATAGCCCTAACCTGAGCCCTAACCCTAGCCATAGCCCTAACCCTAGATTTAACCATAACTCTAAATCTATCCCTAATCTTAAGCCTAAACCTCATTCTACAACTAGCTCTAACAATATTGCTAATCCTAAAACTAACCCTAATCCAAGCCCTATCCCTAAAACAAAACTGAGCCATTGCTCTAACCCTAAAACTTAATCTAAACCAAACCCTAACCCATAACTAGCCATAACCCAAGCTCTAATTCGTGTCCTAGGCCTAAAACTAACCCTCACCCTGACTCATATCCAAACACAAAACCTAGCTCTAAGTATCACCCTAACCCTAAAACTAATGCTAACACTAGACCTAGCCGAAACCCTAACCCTAAAACTAACCCTAATCATAACCCTAGTTCTTACATTGGCCTTAGCCAAACCCTAGCCATAACTCTAACACAAAAATAGCTCTAATCCGAGCCCTAACACTAGATTTAACCTTAATTTTAACCCTAAAACTCGCCCTAAACCTAACTCTAATCCTAGCCCTAACCCTAGCTCTAATCCTATCCATTACCCTAAGCCAAACTCTATTCATAGTGCTAACTCTAGTCTTAATCCTAATCCTTAGCCAAACCCAAACAATAACCTTATTACTAGTCTTAATACTAGCCCTCATTCTAGATCTAACCCTAACCCAAAACCTCACCTTAACCTTCACCCTTATTCTGACCCCAACACTAATTATAGGTCTAAACCTGACCCTAAAATGAAACCAAAACCTGAAACTATCCCTACCAGTAAACTTATACTTAAACCTAATTCCAACACTAGCCCCATACCTAAACCTAATCCTAAATGTAGCTATTACTCTAGCCCTTGACCTGAACAAAAACTTAGTGCTAGCCCTACAATAACCCTAAACCTAAACCAAACACTAACCCTACTACTAGACCTAACCCTAGTCCTATTCTGGTTTCACCCTAACCCTAACTTTAACTGGATCATTGGCCGTGACACTAACATTAAAACTAGCTCTAAACCTGACCCTAACACAAAACCTAAACCTAACACTAAACCTACCGTAACCCAAACCTTAAAACTAACCCTAATCAGAACCCTAGAACTTACATTACACATAGCACTAACCCTAGGACTAAACCTAACACAAAACTTAAATAACCCTAACCATAATCAAGGCCTAAACCTACCCTAAGCATAACTCTCACCCTAACCCTAACCCTAGTCCTAACCCTAACCCTAACCCACACCTTACTACTAACCTTAGTTCAAAGCCTAACCCTTAGCCTAAACATAAACCTAGCACTATCACTAACCATAACCCTGACCGTAGCCCTAATTTTAACCTTAACCCTAGACCTAACACTATCTCTAATGCTAGTCATTACCCTAACTCTAACCCTAACCCTAATGATAACCATACCCCTAACCATAACCAAAACCCTAACCCAAACCATAAGTCTAACCCTAGACCTAAGCCTAAACCTAAACCTTTCCATAGCCTTAACCATAACTCAAACCCTAAATCTTACACTAAAACCAATAGTAAACCTAGCCCTAAAACTAAACTTAAACCTAAACCTAACCTTAACAATAAAAATTCCTTACATCTAAACCAATATTAAACCTAGCCCTAAAACTAAACTGAAACCTAACCTTAACAATAAAACTTCCTTACATTTAAACCAATCTGTTACCCTAAACCTAATCCTAACCCTAATGAACACCCTTCCCTAACAATAAACTAAACCCTGACCATAACACTAAACCTAACCCCCGTCCTAGACCTAACCCTAGCTCAAATCCTAAACTTTACCCTAAATATAACCCTGACCCTAACCCTAAGCTAGGGTTACTAGTCCCAACCCAAAACCTAAACTAACTCTAGCCCTAATCCTATCCTAACTCTTGCCCTAACCATAGATCTAACCCTATGTATAATCC
The DNA here is from genome assembly GCF_047511675.1 of Marmota flaviventris. Lineage (NCBI taxonomy): Eukaryota > Metazoa > Chordata > Mammalia > Rodentia > Sciuridae > Marmota > Marmota flaviventris. The sequence goes on along the minus strand of NW_027288153.1, from coordinate 27,794 downwards.
TTATGACAACCCTAACCTAATGTTAACCTAGGAATAACCATAATCCTTTTGCTAACCCTAAAGCTCTCCATTTCCCTAAACCTACCCTGAAACCTAAACCTAACCCATTCAATTGCCCTAACTCTAAATCTAACCCTAATGCTCATTTGATCCCTATCCCTAAATGTTAAACTAAAACAAACCCTGACACTGATCCTGACCCTAAAAATACACCTAGCTCTAAATCTCACCCTTACCCAAAGCCTAACACTTACACCAGACATAGACACAAACCTATCCCTAAATCTACCCCAAAATGGAACACAAGACCTGACTAGCCCTAATTCTAGACCTAACCCTACAACAAAACCTAGCCCTCATCCTAGCCCTTAACATAGCGTTAATCATAAACCTAACCATAACCCTAGCCCTAACCCTAATTCTAACACTCACCCTACTTCTAAACCTAGATATAACACCATACCTTACCCTAAAATTAACTATAACCCTAGCCCTCACTCTAGGCCTAAGGTGAACATTAACCCTAGCCCTAATCCTAGCCCTAACTTAGCCCTATCCCTAAAACTAACCAAAACCCTAGGCCTAAGACTAACTCTCACCATAGCCCTAGCCCTAGTTCTAACCCTATCTGTTACTGTAACCATAACTCTAGCCTTAACCCTTGCCCTATAGTTAGACCTAGCCCTAATCCTAGATCTAATGCTAAATCCAAATCTAACCCTAACCCAAAGCCTAAGCCTAACATTAACACTAGCCCGAACCCTAATGCTAATCTTATAACTAGCCCAAACCCTAAACCTAGGACTAAAACAAAACTTAGCCACAGGCTAACCCTAAATCTTAACTTAAACCAAACCCTAGCACTACACCTAGACATAACCCTAGCCCTAATTTGAGTCCTAACTCTAACCTTAAAACTTACCCTGACCCTGACTCATATCCTAACACTGAACCTAGCTCTAAAGACCACCCTAAACTTAAACCAAACACTAAAAGTAACCCTAGCCCTAATTCAAGTCATAATCCTAACCTTAAAGCAAACCCTGACCATGACTGATATCCTAACAGTCACCCTAGCTCTAAAGACAGCCCTTACCTTAAACCAAACACTAACAGTAACCCTAGCCCTTATTTAAGTCCTAACCCTAACCCTAAAACTAACCCTGATACTGACTCATATCCTAACAATAACCCCAGCTCTAAATATTACCCTAACCTTAAACCTAAACCTAACACTAGACCTCCCCTAACCCTAACCCTAAAACTAATCCTAATTGTAACCCTGGCTCTTACCTTAGCCAATGCCCAAATCTAGCCCTAAACCTAACACAAAAACTAGCCCTAATCCAAGCTCTAAACCAATATTAATAACCCTATTAATAGTCCAAACCCTAGCCCTCATTCTAGCTCTAAACCTATCCCAAACCCTAACACTAACCCTGACCCTTATTCTGACATTAACACTAACCTTAGGTCTAAAATTGACCCTAACTCTAGACCAAACCCTAACACTAGCCCTAGACCTAAACCAAATCCTAAACCTAGCCTTAACTCTACCCCTAGACCTAAACATAAACCTAGAACTAGCCCTAACCATAATCCTTAACCTAACTCAAAAACTAACCCTACCACTAGACCTAAATTTAGTCCTAATTCTGGCTGTAACCCTAACACTAACTCTAACCCAAACACTGACCCTGCCTTTAGAGTAAAGATATCTATAAATCTGACCCTACCCAAAAATCTAAACCTAACACTAGACCTAGCCATAACCCTAACCCTACAACTAGCCTTCAACATAACCCTAGCTCTTACATTACCCATACCCCTAACCCTAGGCCTAAACCTAACACAAAAACCTAGAGCTAATCCTATGCCTAAATCAAGACTTAAGCATAACCCTAACACTAACCCTAGCCCTAACCCTAACCTAACCCTCGCCTTAGTCCTAATCCTAGTTCAAAGGCTAAACATTACTCTAAACATAAACCATACCTATCCCTCAATCTAACCCTAACCTTAGCCCTAATCCTAACCTTAACCCTAGCCCTAAACCTAGCTCTAAACTTACCCATTACTGTAAACCTAAACCTAAGCTTATGGATAATCCTAGACTTAATGCTAAACCTAAACCTAAATGGAGAACTAAACCTAGACCTTACCTTAAACCTCACACTTGCAATAGACCTAACCCTAGCTCAAACCCTAACCCTTACTAGAAATCTAAACATAACCATAGCCCTAACTCTAAGCCTAAACCACAATCTAATGTTAAACATAGCCCTAAATCTGTATCTAATTGTATACATTACCCTAACCCTAATCTTATCCCAAATGATGTCCCTAGCCCTAATCTTAACCCAAACCCTATGAGTACTATAATCTTATTCCTAGAAGTAACCCTAAACCTAACCCTCACCCTAGCCCTAATCCGAGCTCAAAACCTAACACTTATGCGAAAAAAACCCTAAGCCTAACCCTTGTTTTAACCCTAACCCTAACCCTAATTCAAGACCTATTCCTAACCATAAACCTAGCCCTAAACTTAGCTCTAAACTGTCCATTATTCTAACCATAACCTTTACTCTAATGTGAACCCTAGGCCTAACCTTAACCCTTTTGCGAACCCTAACCCTATCAATAACCATAAACCTTATGTAAACTCTAAACAAAACCCTATCATTACCCTAACCCACACCCTAGTGCTAATTCAAGTCCTAACCCTGAAACCTAACCTCAAACCAACTCTAACACGGACTCTGACCCTAATATATTTCATAGCTCTAAAGCTGACTTTTACAGTAAACCTAACCCTTACACTAGACCTAGAAATAACACTAATCCTAAAATTATCCCCAACTGTGAGATTAGACCTGACATTAGCCATAACCCTAATTCTAGCCCTAAACCTAACACAAACCCCAGCCCTTATCCTAGCACTAAACCTAGCCTTAATCCTAACTCCAAACCTAACTTTAGGCCTAACCCCCAAACTAACCCTAGCCCTAATCTTAGCCCTAATTTAGACCTATTCCTAACCCTAGCCCTAAGTCTAGCCCTACTACTAACTCTAACTCTCACCCTAGCCTAGTTCTAACCCTATCCCTTACTGGAACCCTAATCCTAGCCCTAAACTCAGTCCTAACCCTAGCCCTATCATTAGCTCTAGCCCTAACCTAGACCTAATTTTAACTCTAAATCAAACCTTAACCCTAAGCTTAACCCCAACCCTAACCCTAACACTAAATCTAACTTTAACCCTAGCCTTAAAACAAAACCAAGCCATAGCCCTAACCCTAACCCTTAACCTAAACCAACCCTTAACCCTAAAACCCTAACCCTAACCTTTGCTCTAATTCTAGTTTTAAGCTGAAAACTAGAACTAACACTGACCCTGAGTCTGACCATAATACTAACCTTAGTCTAAACATCACCCTAACCCTAACCCTAAACCTAACATTAGACCTACCACTAATCCTAACCCTAAATTTAACCATAATTGTAACCCTGGTACTTACATTAGACTTAACCCTAACAAGTTAAGTTAGCACTAAATTAACCCAAAACCTAGCCCTAATCAAAGCCCTAACCAGAGCTTTAACCCTAACCTTAATCTTAAACATAGCCCTAATAAAAACCATAATCCTAGCCCTAACCCTATCTCAAGCCCTGTCCATTGCCATAACCATAACTCTAGGCCTAAACCTAACCCTATCCCTAATCCTAAACCTATGCATTATTCTAAACCAAACCTAAACCGTAAACCTCATCCTATCATTTCACTAACACTAATAACACTAATTCAAGCCCTAATTTTAAACCTTAACCTATCCCAAACTTCTAACGCAGACCTTGACCCTAATAATACCCCTAGCTCTAAACCTGACCCTAACCCTAAACCTAACCCTTACATTACATGTAGCCATAAACCTAACCCTAAAATTATCTTTAACTATAACCCTAGATCTGATAGTAGCCCTAGCCCTAATCCTAGCCCTAACACTAAAATAAACCATAGCCCCAATCCTATCCCCAAACCTAGCCTTGATCATTACCCTAATCCTAACCATAGCCCTAACCCTAATTCTAACATTCACCTTATCTCTAAACCTAGCTATAATGCCATTCCTTACCCTAAACTTAACCCTAACCCTAACCCTAACTCTAGGTCTAACGTGAACACTAACCCTAGCCCTAATCCTAGCCCTAATTTAACCCTATCCTTAACCCTAACCCTAACTCAAGCCCTAAGACTAACTCTAACTCTCCCACTTGCCCTATACCTACTTCTAACTATATTCATTACTGTAATCCTAAACCTAGCCCTAAACCTAGCCCTAAACCTAGCCATAACAATTGCCAAATCCTTATTCCTAGTCCTAACCCTAAATCTAACCCTAACTCTAAACCTAACCCTAAGCCTAAAATTAAGCCTAACATTTTACACTAGCCCTAGGCCTAACACTAATCATAAAACTAACCCTAACACTAACAATTGTAGTAAAACAAATCCGAGCAATAGCCCTAACCCTAAATCTTAACTTAAACCAAATCTTAGCACTACACCTAGACCTAACCCTAGCCCTAATTCGAGTCCTAATATTAACCATAATACTAACCCTAACACTGAATCATATCCTAACACTCACCATAGCTCTAAACACCACCCTAAACTTAAACAAAACCCTTATATTAACCCTAGCTTTAATTCGAGTCCTAACCCTATCCCTAAAAGTAAAACTTACCCTGACCTTAACCTAACACTAACACTAGCTCTAAATTTCACCCTAACCTCAAACCTAATACTAACACTAGAGGTTTAACCCCTAACCATAACCCTAAAATTAGCCTAAAAACCATATTTCTTGTCGCGACCCCTTGCTCGCAAGGAAGACGCAACTCAGGAATCTTCTTTCAGCAGTTTATTCAGGTCCTTGATATTTCTTCTTCTAACTCTCGGATGCCCCTCCCAGCCTTAATAAAGCATCTCAAGCCCCAATGCAAAGATGCCACGTGGAGCTTTCTCATAGGGTGGTGAAAAATCATGTGCCAACTCTCCCAAATAAGGAGTTGTTTGTCACAGACCACAGCGGAGCCAGTGCCATCTTGTAATGGCGACCATAGTCTGCAGAAACGGCAGAAGTGGCTCACCACATTTATTACATTAATCATTGTTCTAACCCTTGCCATAACCATAACAAAAAAAAAAAAAAAACACTATCCCTAATCTGAGCCCTAAACCTAGCTTTAACCCTAATCCTAACCCTAACCCTAGCTCTAACCCTATCCCTTACCCTATGCTAAACCCTAAACCTAATGCTAATCCTAATCCTAATTCTATTCCTTAACCTAACCCAAACCCTAACCCTATAAGTAGTCCTAACCCTAGTCCTCATTCTACCTCTAACCATAACCCAAACCTTAACCCTAACCCTGACCCTTATACTGACCTGAACATTAATCATAGGTCTAAACCTGATCCTAACCCTATACTGAACCCTAACACTAGACCTACTGGTAACCTTATACCTACACCTAACCCTAACACTAGCCCTAGACCTAAACCTAATCCTTATCTATCCATAACTCTAGCCTTAGACCTAAAGAAATACCTAGCCCTAGCCCTAAAAATAACCCTTATCCTAAAGCCCAAAACTAACCCTTCACCTAGTCTTATCCCTAGTTCTAATTCTGGCTTTCACATTAACCATAACCCTACACTGAACACAGACCCTGACACTAAAACTAAACCTAGCTCTAAACATCACCCTAACCCTAAACCTAACCTTAAAACTATACTTAGCTCTAACATTAACCCTAAAACTAGCCCTAATCATAACAAATTTCTTACATTTGCTATAGCCCTAACCTATTGCAAAACCTAGCCCTAATCCAAGCCCTAACCTAGCTTTAACCCTAAAGCTAACCCTAACCCTAAACTTAGCACTAACCCTAAACCTAGGCCTAACCCTAGACCTAATCCTAAGCATAACACTTGCCCTATCACTAGCTCTAACCCTATCCATTACATAATGATAACCCTGACGCTTCTGCTAACCCTAGGCTGAACCCTAATCCTATCCTTAACTCTAACCCGAATCCTATTTGTTACCCTACACCTAACCTGAACTCTAAACCTAAAACTATCATTAACCTTTCCCTAACTCGAATGATAACTCGAGACTTAGCCCTAAACCTTAATCTAACAAAAACCCTAACCTTGACCCTGACCCTGACCCTAATAATACCCATAGCTCTAAACCTGACCCTAACAAGAAACCTGACCCTTACAATAGACCTAGCTATAAACCTAACCCTAAAACTCTCCCTAACTGTAACCCTAGACCTGACATTAGCCCTAGCTCTAATCCTAGTCTTAATTCTAACACAAACTTTAGCCCACATTTTAGCCATAAACGTGAACTTAATCATAAACATATCCCTAACCATAACCCTAAATCCAATCCTCACCCTAGTCCTAAAAGTAGTTATAATCCCATATTTTACCCTAAACCTAATCCTAATCCTAATACTAAGCCTCGCCCTAAACCTAGGCCTAACCCTAACATTAACCCTAGTCCTAATCCCAGCCCTAATTTAGCCCTATCCCTAACCCAACCCTAACCCTAGCCCTAAGACTAACTCTAACACTCACCCTAGCCTTATACCTAGTTCTAACCCTATCCCTTACCATCAACCTATACCAGCCCTAAACTTAGCCCTAATCCTAGCCCTATCCTTACCCCTAGCTCAAAACCTAGATCTAAACCTATCTCTAAATCTAACCCTAAACATAAGCCTAAACCTCACACTAACACTAGTCCTAATCCTAAAACTAGCCCTAACTCTACCCCTAGGCCTAAAACAAAACAAAATCATAACCCCAACCCTACACCTAGCCCTAATGCTATCTCTAATTCTAGTCCTAACCCTAACCTGAAAATTAATATGGACTCTGCCTCTGACCCTAACATTAAACCTAGCTCTAAACATTATCGTAACCGTAAATTTAAAACTAAAACTAGCCATAGCCCTATCCCTGACCCTATCACTAGTTCTAATCATAAGACTAATTTGTACATTAGCAGTAGCCTTAACCCTAGCCCTAACCTAACCCAAAACCTAGCCTTAATCCGAGTCCTAACCCTAGTTTTTTTTTTTTTTTTAATATTTATTTTTTAGTTTTTGGTGGACACAACATCTTTATTTTATTAGTATGTGGTGCTGAGGATCGAACCCAGCGCCCTGTACATGCCAGGCGAGCACGCTACTTCTTGAGCCACATCCCCAGGTGCTAAACCTAGCTTTAACCCTAAACATAAATCTAATGTAACCCCCCAAAAGCCCTAATCCTATACCTAACCCTACCCCTACCCCTAATCTTAGGTCTGACCCTATCCATTACCCTAATGATAACTCATTATGCTAAACCTAGGCCTAATCCTAAACTTATCCATTAAACTAAACCACACCTAAACACTAACCCTAATACAAACAAAGGCCCTAATCCTATACATAACTCTACCCCTAATCTTAGGTCTAACCCTATCCATTACCCTAATGATAATGCTTATGCTAACCCTAGGCCTAACCATAACTGTATCCATTTCACTAAACCACACCTAAACCCTAAACCTAACACTTTCATTACCTTAACCCAAATCCCTAATGATAATTCAAACCCTAAACCTAAACCCTAACCTAAACAAAACACACAACTTGATCCTGACCCTAATAATAACCCTAGTTTTAAGGACTGACCCTTAGTATACACCTAACCCATACACTGGACCAAGCCATAAACCTAACACTACATCTATCCATAATTGTAACCCTAAACCTGACATTAGCCCTAGCCCTAATACTAGCCCTAACCCTAACACAAACTTTAGCCCTCATCCTAGCCCTAAACCTAGCTTTAATCATAACCCTAAACCTAACCCCAGCCCTAACCCTAATACTAACACTTGCCCTAGCCCTCAAACTAGATATAAACCAACACCTTACCCTAAATATAATCCTAACCCCAACCCTAACCCAAGGCCTAAACCTAACACTAACACTAGCCATAATTTAGCCTATCACTAACCCTAACCCTAACCCTAATACTAGCCCTAAGACTAACTCTGACTCTCATACTAGTCCTATCACTAGTTCTAACTCTATCCCTTACCATAATCCTAAACCTAATCCAAATGTTATTCCTAACCCTTGTCCTATCCTTAGTGCTAGCCCTAACCATAGATCAAAACCTAACTCTAAATCTAACCCTAACCTGAAGCCTAACACTAACCATTATAAATACATTTATATTTAGACTCTGTGTCTATAGATGATGGCTTAAATTATTATTTAGAATATAGTCATTAGTTTCATAAAAGGTATACCATTTCGGGTGGTGTATAGAAAACTGAGGGTCAGTGTAGGATGCTATGTTAAGGGGGAAAGGAATGAGGGTATGTGATTAATCTAACTTAGCAACTTTGGAGGAGAAATCTAATGAATAGACAGGGGGAATTCATGGAAGAAGGTATAAATTCAAACTCCTTATCTGTACTCATAAAATTACCCTGTGTATAAATAGTAAAATTTAGGAGGCTGAAAGTGGAATAGAGGGAGAAAGAAAAAAGAAAAAAAAAAAACAAGTAAATAGAGGGAGAAAGAAAATAAGAGCAAAAAAAGAGGTGGTGAGGTGGGGCAATTCCTCTATATTGTATACTTCTAGTGATTCAGTTCTTAAAGTCCAATTTCATGGAAAGTTCTTGGTTTCACATATGTTGAGGTTGTGAGGACCAGAGAGGGAAGTGTAGAGGAGAATGGAGCTGGAAATCAAACAGGGTTGGCAGGAGGTGCTTGAAACTTCACACAATCAGTTCTCAGTGGGCATTCTCTGGTTTCTTTCTTTTGAAGGTAGGCCAAAGATGAAGCATGCAAAAGAAACTGTATCCAAGAGCCCTTAAGGAGAAAACAGAGAAACATGTATGTACTTAAATAAGTCTCCCAACAATTTGATCAGATTTCATCTTTGAGCTTGCTCCACTAGGCTCCCCAAGGTTGGCACTTCTAGGATCAATGGTTTTCTAAACAGGAAAGGGTTAGAGTTATGGTTGGGGTTAGGGCTAGCATTAGAGCTAGTGTTAGGGTTAGAGATTGTTTTGTTCATATTTCTTTGATACTGGAAAGATTTATCTTTTACTTAGCCTTACTATGTGCCCCAGTTTGGGGCCTTCTCGGTTCAATAGTTCGCTGTTGGGAATAGATTGTTTTTAGTGTCTCACTGCATTTTGACCTATATGGGTAAATGAGAATGGAGCTGGAAATCACAGGGTTGCTGCTAGCTGGTTGAAACTTCACATACTCAATCAGTTGCCGGTGGGCACTCTCTGGTTTCCTCCATGTAAATGTAGTGATAAGCTAAAGCATGCAAAACAAGTATATCCAAGAGGATTTTAGGAGAAAACAGGGCAATATGTATGTACTGAAATATGTCACCCAATTATTTGGTCAGATTTTTTTGATACTGTGCAGGATTCATATGTAAGCTTGCCCCACTAGTCTCCCCAAGTATAAAACTTTTATGATCAAAGGTTCTCTAAACAGGGTAGGCTTAGGGTTATGGTTAGAGTTAGGGTTAGAACTAGTGTTAGGGTTAGAGTTAGTTTTTTTCAACCTTTTGTATACTAGGCAGGGTTTATCTTTTTCCTATTCTTAGTATGCTCCCCATGTTTGGGCCTCCGAGTAAAAGCATTTGTTCTCAGGAGCAGTTTTAATTTTCATGTTTCACTTCATTTTCCCTATAGGGGTGAATGGAAATGGAGCTGGACTGATACAGGGTTTGTGCTAGCTTCTTGAAACTTCACACACTCAATCAGTTCTCAGTGCACATTCTTTCATTTGTTTCCTGTGGTAGTAGCTCAAAGCTGAATTAGGAAAAAAAAACAGCTTTACTCTGAGCACTTTAGGAGCAAGATCCAATTTTTTTTTTTTTTTTTTTTGCATGGATTACTTTGATATTGTACAGGATTCATCCTTTTCCTAGTGTTAGTAGGACCTCCAAGAAGTTTGGGTTTTCAAGGTTTGCCAGTTCACTGTCAGGAACAGTTTGAATTTTTAGGTTTCACGTTATTATGGCCTATTGACGTGAATGAAAATGGAGCTAGAAATCAAACAGAGTTAGTACTAGCTGCTTGAAACTTCACACACTCAGTCAGCTCTCTGTGGGCACTCTCTGGTTGTTCCTTGTGAACGTACCTTAAGCTGAAGCATGAAAAACAATTTATCCATGAGCACTCCAAGAAAAAATAGGGAAATATGAATGTACTGAAATACCTCCCCCAATTTTTCATCAAATTTCTTTGATACTGCACAAGATTCATCTGTTAAGTTATGCCTCTAGGCTCACCAAGTTTGGGATATCTATGATCATAGGTACTCTAATCAGGTTAGAATTAGATTAGGGTTGGGTTAGATCTAGTGTTAGAGTTAGAGTGAGTTTTGTTCAAATTCATTTGATACTTGGCATAATTCGTCTTTTACCTAGCCTTACTATTTTCCCCAGTTTTGGGCCTTATCCCTTCAATAGTTTGCTGTCAGGAATAGTTTGTATTTTAAGGTTTCCTTCATTTTGACCTATATGAGTAAATGGAAATGGAACTTGAAATCAAACAGGGTTGGTGCTCACTGCTTAAAACTGCACACACTCATTCAGTGCTATGTGGTCACTCTGGTTTCTTCCTTGTGAAAATTTCCCAAAGCTGAAGCATACAAAAACATCTTTTTCCAAAAGTACTGTTGGAGACAACAGCGAAAATACATGTACTTAACTACCTCCCTAAATTATTTGGTCAGATTTCTTTGATACTGCACAAGATTCATCTGTTAGCTTGCCCCACTAGGCTCCCTTAATCTGGGACTTCTATGATAAAAGGTTCTCTAAACAGCTTAGGGTTAGGTTTATAGTTAGGGTAAGGGCTAGGTTTAAACCTAGTGTTAGGGTTAGAGTAAGTTTTGTTCATGTATCTTTGATACTGGAAAGGATTCATCTGTTAACTAGCCTCACAATGTTCCCTGGTTTGGGCCTTCTCGGTTCAATGGTTTGCTGTCAGGAACAGTTTGTATTTTAAGGTTTCACTTTATTTTGAACTATTGTGTTGAAAAGAAATACAGCACGAAATCAAAAAGAGTTGGTGCTAGCTGCTTGAAACTGCACACAATCAGTTCTCTGTGGGCACTCTCTGGTTTGTTCCTTGTGAATGTTGCCCTCAGCTGAAACATGCAAAGCATCTTTATCCCAGAGCACTTTTGGAGAAATCAAGGAAACATGCATGTACTGAAACACTTCCCCTAATTATGTGCTCAGATTTTGTTGATACTGTGCAGGATTCATCTGTTAGCCTGCCACACTAGGCTCCCTTAGCTTGGGACTTCTATGATCAAAGGTTCTCTATACAGTCTAGGGTGAACTGTAGGGTTAGGATTAAGGATAGATCTAGTGTTAGGTTTACAGTAGTTTTGTTCAAATTTCTTTGATACTAGGCAGAATTTATCTTTTACCTAGCCTTACTATGTTCCCCAGGTTTGGGCCTTCTAGGTTCACTGGTTTGCTGTCAGTATTTCAGTTTGTATTTTGAGGTTTCACTTCATTTTGACCTATATGGGTAAATGGAAATGGAGCTGGAAATCAAACAAGGTTTTTGCTAGCTGCTTGAAACTTCACATGCTCAATCAGTTCTCTGTGAGCACGCTCTGGTTTTATCCTTGTGAAAGTATCCCAAAGATGAAGCATGCAAAAACAACACTATGCGAGAGCATTTTAGGAGACAACAGGAAAATAAAAAAAAAAAAAAAAAAAAAAAAAAAAAAAAAAAAAAAAAAAAAAAAAACAATTTATCCAAGAGCTCTTTAGGAGAAAACAGGGGAAATAGGCATGTAATGAAACACCTTCCCCAATTATTGGTCAGAATTTTTGATACTGGGCAGATTCATCTGTTACCTTACCCTACTAGGCACCCCAAGTTTTTGACTTTTATGATCAAGCTATATAAAAAGGAAAGGCTTAGTTTTAGGATTAGGTTTAGGGGTCAGGTTAGAACTAATGTTTGATTTACAGTTAGTTTTGTTCAAATTTCTTTGATACTGGTCAGAATTCATCTTTTACCTAGCATTACCATGTTTCCCAGGTTGGGCCTCTCAGTTCAAGGTTCATTGTCAGGAACAGTTTGTGTTTTAAGGTTTCACTTCATCTTGACCTCTATGGGTTAGTGTTAGGTTTAGAGCTATTGCTCTTCCCCCCCCCCACCTTTGGCTAGTTGTACGGTTAGGGCTAGATTTTGAATTAGTGTTAGCTTAAGGGATAGTGTTAGGGTGAGGTTTAGGCTTAGGTTTAGGGTTAGATTTAGAGTTAGGGTTAGATCCAGGGTTAGGATTAGGGCTAGGGTTAGTTTTATAGTAAGAGATAGAATTAGAACTAGTGAAACGGCTAGGACGAGAGTTAGATTTAGATTTAGGACTAGGCTTAGGGTTGGGGTTAGGGTTAAAGCTAAATTATGGCTAGGATTAGGGCTAGGGTTAGTGTTAGGGTTAGGCCTAGGGGTAGGGCTAAGCTTAGGATTAGCATTGGGGTTAGGATTAAGTTTAGGGGAATGGTAGGGTTATAGCTAGCTTTAGGGCTATGGTGAGGGTTAGAATTAGGATTAGGGCTAGGGTTAGTGTTTACGTTAGGATTAAGGCTAGGTTTAGGGCTAGGGTTTCTGTTAGGTTCACAGCTAGAACTAGGGCTAGGGCTAATGTCAAGTCTAGGGTTATGATTAAGGATAGTTTTAGGGTTAGGTTATGGCTAGGTCTAGTGTCAGAGCTATGTTTAGGGTAAGTGTCAGGTTTGGAGTTAGGGGTATTATTAGGGCCATGGTCAGGGTTAGCATTTGGTTTAAGTCAGAGTTTAGGGTTAGGGCTTGCATTAGTGTTAGTTTTATGCTTAGGGTTAGGGTAATGGATAGGGTTAGGTTTAGGTTTCAGTTAAGGTTAAGGGTAATGGATAGGTTAGGTTTAGCAATAGGGTTAAGTCTAGCATTTGGTTAGGGTTATGTTTAGTATAATGAATAGATTTAGAGCTAGGGTTAGGGATAAATTATGGTTTGGATTATGTCTAAAATTAGAGTTAGGTTTAGGGATAGGACTAGTTTTGGTTTATGGTAAGTGTTAGATTTAGGGCTAGTGTTATGGTTAGGTTAGGATAAGGATTAGTGTTTGAGCTAGGGTAATGGCTAGGGTGGGGTTTAGGTTTATGTTTAGGTCTAGGGATATGTTTATGATTAGGGTTTTGTTTAGGGTTCGGGTTATGGCTAGAGATTTAATTTCAGTTAGGGTTAGGTTTAGTGTAATGGATAATGTTAGATTTAGGGTTAGGGTTAGGGTTAGGGTATGGATTCGGGCTAGTCTTAGGATTAGGTTTAGTGTAAGGCTTAATGTTTCAGCTGGAGTTAGGGCTATGGTGAGGTTTAGGTTTATGGTTAGGTCTTTGGATACATTTATTGTTAGGGCTAAGTTTAGTGTAAGGAATAGGGTTACAATTAGGGTTAGGGTTAGGGTAATTGACAGGGTTAGAACTATAGTTTGAACTAGGATTAAGGTTAGGATAAGAGCTAGGGTTAGGGTTATGGTTTAGGATAAGGCTAGGGTAATGTGTAGGGTAAGGTATTTATGCTAGGGTTAGGTCAAAGCCAAGTGTTAGTGTTAGGGTTAGTGTTAGGGCTAGGGTTAGGGTTAGGGTTATACTAAGGTCTAAGTTTAGGCCTAGGATTATGGCTAGGATTTGTGTTAGGTTTAGGGCTAGGGTTAGGATTATGGTTAGGGTTAGGGCTACTGTTAGGGTTAAGAATAGGGTTAAAATAGGGTTAGGGCTAGGGTTATGTTTAGGGCTAGTATAAGGGTTAGGGTTATGGCTAGGTCTAGTGTTAGGACTAGGTTTTGGGTTGGGGTCAGGTTTAGAGATAGGTTAATGTTAGGGTCAGGGTCAGTGTTCTGGATAGGATTAGAGTTAATTTTAGAGCCAGAATTAGGACTAGTGTTAGGTCGCGGGGTAGGGTTAGTGTTTAGTTTAGGTTAAGGATTATTGTTAGGGCTAAAGCTAGGATTTTGTTTAGGTCTAGGGCTCGAATTATAGCTATATTTAGGATTAGTTTTGGATCTAGATCTAGTGTTAGGGTTAGATATAGTTATAGGCTTACTGGTAGAGCTAGTGTTAGGGTTTGGTTTAGGGTTAGGGTCAGGTTTAGACCTAGGGTTACTATTAGGATCAGAATAAGGGTCAGGATTAGGGTTAGAACTAGAATGAGGGCTAGGGTTAGAACTAGTAATACTGTTAGTGTTTAAGTTAGGCTAAGGATTAGGGTTAGGACTAGCGTTAGCATTTGGTTTAGGGTTTGGCTTAGGGTAAGGGATAGGGTTAGAGCTAGGGTTAGGGCTCGGGTTAGGGTTAGGGTTAGGGCTAGTGTGAGGGTTAAGATTAGGGTTTAAGCTAGGGTTAGGACTAGAATTATGGCTAGGTTAAGGCCTAGGTTTATCTCTAGGTTTTATGTTAGGTTTAGGCATAGGGTTAAAGCTGAGGGTAATGTAAGAGCTAGGATTATGATTAGGACTAGTTTTAGGGTTAGGGTAATGCCAAGATCTAGTGTTAGGTTTAGATTTTCATTAGGGTCAGGTTTAGAAGTAGGTTTACTGTTAAAGGCGGAGTCAGTGTTTGGGTTAGAGTTCAAGTTAGGATTACAGCTAGAATTAGGAGTAGATTTAGGTCTAGGGGTAGGGTTAGTTTTTGTGTTAGGATAACGGTTATTGTTAGACATAGGATTGGGTTTTTGTTTAGGTCTAGGGCTAGAGATAAGGCTAGATTTAGGATTAGGTTTAGGTCCAGGGCTACTGTTAGGTTTTAGTCTAGTGTTAGGGTCAGGTTTAGAACTAGGGTTTGTGTTAGGGTCAGAATAAGGGTCAGGGTTAGTGTTCAGATTTGGGATAGGATTAGAGCTAGAATGAGGGCTAGGGTCAGGACTATTAATAAGGTTAGGATTTTGGTTAGCCTAAGGATTAGGCATAGGTCTAGGGCTACCATTAGGGCTAGGGTTATTCATAGGGTAAGAGATAGCCTTAGAGCTTGGGTTAAGGCTAGAGTTAGGGTTAGGGTTAAATCTAGGTTTAGGACTCAGATTAGGGCTAGATTTTGTGTTAGGGTTATGGCTAATGTTAGGGCAATGGATAAAGTAAGAACTAGGGTTACAATGAGGGTTATTTTTAGGGTTAGGGGTAGGGGTAGGTCTAGTGTTACCGTTAGGTTTATGGTTAGGATGATATTTAGAGCTAGGGTTAGTGTTAGGATATGAGTCAGGGTCAGGGTTAGGGTTAAGACTCAAATTAGGAATAGGTTTACTTTTAGGTTTCAGTTTAAGGTTAGGAGGCTGTTTAGAGCTAGGGTGAGTGTTAGGATATGAGTCAGGGTTTTAAGGTTAGGGTTAGGACTCAAATTAAGGCTATGGTTAGGTCTAGGTGTAGTTTTAGGTTTTGGTTTAAGTTAAGGTTTATGGTTAGGGCTATTGCTCACTTTGTTTTACTGCTAGGGTTAGGGTTAGGGATACTTTTATGATTAGCATTAGGGTTATGGCTAATTTTAGTGTTAGGCTTAAGCTTAAGGTTAAGTTTAGATTTCGAGTTAGAATTAGATCTAGGGTTAAGGCTAGGACTAAGGATATGGCAAGGTTTAGGGCTAGGGTTAGGGTTATGGTAATGGATAGGCTTAGAACTAGGGATAGGGATAGTGTGAGAGTTAGAGTTAGTCTTAGGTATAAGGTTAGGGCTAGGTTTAGGTATAAGTTAGTGGTATGGCCAGTGTTAGGGTTTGCTCTTGGTTGAGGGTCAGTTTTAGACCTAGGGTTTGTGTTCGGGTCAGAATAAGGGTCAGGATTTGCATAAGGGTTTGGGATAGGATTAGAGCTAGAATGAGGGCTAGGGTCAGGACTATTAATAGTGTTTGTATTTTGGTTAGCCTAAGGATTAGGGATAGGTCTAGGTTTACCAATAGAGTTAGGGTTTCACTTAGGGAAAGGGATTGAGTTAGAGATAGGTTTAGGGCTAGAGTTAGGGTAGGGTTAGGGTTAAAGTTAGATTTAGAGTTCGGATTAGGGCTAGTTTTGTGTTAGCTTTAGGACTAGGGTTAGGGAAATCGCTAATATAAGAACTAGGATTACTATTAGGGTTAGTTTTAGGGTTAGGGTTAGGGGTAGGGGTAGTTTTAGTGTTAGGGTTAAACTTAAGGCTAGGGTGATATTTAGAGCTAGGGTTAGTTTTAGGATATGAGTCAGGATCAGAGTTAGGGTTAAGACTCAAATAATGACTAAGGTTACTGTTAAGTTTTGGTTTAAGTTTAGGATGGTGTTTTGAGCTAGGGTGTGTTTGACCTATGAGTCAGTGTCAGGTATACTTTTAAGGTTAGGGTTAGGACTCGCAATAAGGTTATGGTTAGGTCTAGGTGTAGTATTAGGGTTTGGTTTAAGTTAGGCTTAGGTTTAGGGCAATTGCTTGGTTTTGCTTTACTGCTAGTTGTAGGGTTAGGGCTAGTTTTATGATTAGCTTTAAGATTAGGTTTAGTGTTAGTGTGAGTCTTAGGCTTAGGGTTAGGGCTAGGACAAAGGATTGGGCAAGGGTTAAGGCTAGGGTTAGGGTTATTCTAAGGGCTAGGATTAGAACTAACTATAGGGCTAGTGTGAGAATTATTGTTAGTCTTAGGCTAAGCTTAGGGTTTGGGTTAAGGATAAGGCTAAATTAGGGCTAGGCTTAGGTCTATGGTTAGTGTTCAATTTAAGTATAGAATTAGGGCTAGATTTAGGATTTAGTTTAGTGGAAGGTAGGTTAGTTTTATAGGTAGGGTGATGTTTAGAATAAGGGTTAGGATTAGGGTTATGATTAAGGCTAGGTTTAGGGCTAAGATGAGGGCTAGGGTTTGTTTTAGTGTTAGGGATAGTATTAGGAGTATGGCTAATTTCAGGTCTAGAATTATGTTTAAATATAATTTTAGGGTTAGGATTATGGGTACGTCTGGTGTAAGGTTTAGGCATAGATTTAGGGTCAGGTTTAGGGCTAGGGGTATTATTAAGGTGAAGGTCTAGGTTAGGGTTTGGAATAGGTTAAGGCTTAAAATTAGGGATTGATTTAGCATAAGGGTAATGGTTTGGGTACTGATAGGCTTAGAATTAGGGTTCATGTTAGGTTTAGGGAAATGGATAGGGATAGGATTGGAGATAGGGTTAGGTTTAGGCCTAGGGTTAGCATTAGGGTTAGGGTAATTGTTATGGTAATGTATAGGGTTAGGGCTAGGGTTATGGTTATGATTAGGGCTAGGGCTATGGTTAGGGTTAGGGTTAGGGTTAAAGTTTGGGTTAGCGCTCAGATTAGGGCTAGGATTTGGGTTAAGTTAGTGCTAGGGTTAGGATTATGCCTAATGTAAGTACAAGGGGTGATGATTAGGACTAATTTTAGGGTTAAGAGTAGGGCTAGGTTTAGTGTTAGGGTTTGTGTTAGGATTGGGGTGATGTTTAGAGCTAGGATTAGTGTTAGTGTCAGAGTCAGTGTCAGGGTTAGTTTTAGGGTTTGACTTAAACTCGAATTAGGGCTAGGGCTAGGTGTAGGTGTATGGTTACGGTTTGGTTTAGTTTAAGGGTTAGGGATAGAGCTTATGGCTCAGTTTTGTTTTAGGGCTAGCGCTAGGGTTAGGGCTAGTTTTAGGATTAGTGTTAGGGTTAGGGCTAGTGTTAGTATTAGGCTTAGGCTTTGGGTCAGGGTTAGATTTAGAGATAGATTATGATCTAAGGTTAGTTCTTGGGCTATGGATAGGGCAAGGGTTAGGACTAAGTTTAGGGCTAGGGTTAGGGTTACTTAAAGGAATAGGGTTAGATCTAGTGATAGGGATAGAGTGAGTGTTAGATTTATTCTTAGGTCTAGGGTTATAGTTAGGTTTAAAGATGGGATGAAATTAGGGATAAGAGTAGGGCTAGGGTTAGTATTGGGGTTATAGCTAGGGTTAGGTTTAGAGTTAGGATTAATCTAGGTTTAGGGCTAGGATAAGGGCTGGTTTTTTTGTTAGGGTTAGGGTTAAATTTAGGTTTAGGGCTCAGATTAGGGCTAATTTTTGTGTTAGGGTTAGGGCTAGTGTTATGGCAATAAATAATGTAAGAACTAGGGTTCCAATTAGGGCTAGAGATAGGGGTAGGTCTAGTGTTAAGATTAGGTTTAATGTTAGTGTGATATTTATAGCTAGATTAGTATTAGGATTGATTCAGAGACAGTGTTAGTTTTAGGGTTAGGGTTAGGACTCAATTAAGGGCTAGGATTACTGTTAGGGTTAATTTTAAGGTGAGGGTGGTCATTAGAGCTAGGGTGACTGTTAGGATATGAGTCAGGTCAGGGTTAGTTTTAAGGTTAAGATTATGACTCGAATTATGGCTAGAGTTACTGTTAGTGTTCTGTTAAAGTTTAGGGTGTTGTTTAGACCTAGGGTGAGTGTTAGGATATGATTCAGGGTCAGGGTTAGTTATATCATTGGCGTTAGGGTTAGGGCTAGTGTTTGTGTTAGGCTTAGGCTTAGGGTTAGGTTAAGACTTGGAGTTAGGTTTAGATCTATTGTTAGGGCTAGGTCTAAGGATAGAGCAAGGGTTAGGGACAGGTTTAGGGTTATGGTAAATGGTAGGGATAGAAGTAGGGATAAGGCTAGGGTGAGAGTAGGAGTTAGTCTTAGGGCTAGGGTTATGGTTAGTTTTAGGGATAGGGCTAAATCAGGGCAAAAAAAATAAAACTAGGGTTAGTATTCAGCTTAGGCCTAGCATTAGGGCCAGGTTTACTTTTAACTTTAGTGTAAGGGATGTGTTATAGCTAGGTTTAGAAGTAGAGTGAGGGTTAGAATTAGGATTATTGCTAGGGTTAGCATTAGGGTTATGATTAAGGCTAGGTTTAGGGCTAGGATGAGGGCTAGGATTTGTTGTAGGGTTAGGTCTAGAATTAGGGCTAGAGATAATGTCAGGTCTAATGTTACAGTTAGTAGTATGATTAGGTCTATGTCTTAGTCTAGTGTAAGTGTTAAGTTTAGGGTAAGGGTCAGTTTTAGAGCTAGGGTTTTTTTTTTAAATTCAGGGTCAAGGTTATGGTTTGTATTAGGTTAAGATTTAGGGATAGGGCTCAAATGAGCATTAGGGTTATTATTAGGTTTCAGGTAATGAATAGGGTTAGATTTAGGGTTCAGTGTAGGTTTAGGGTAATGGAGAGTTTTAGGGTTTGTGATAGGGTTAGGGTTAGGCCTATGGTTAGCATTAAGAATAGAGTTATCATAAGGGTAATATATAGGATTACAGTTAGGGTTATTGTTAGGGATAAGGCTAGGGTTATGTTTAGGCCAAATATTAGGCTTTGAGCTATGCTTAGGTCTAAGGTGAGGGTTAAGCTTAGGGTTAGGGCTATGTTTAGGGTTAGGGTTATGCTTATGGTAGGTTTAGGCCTTGGATTAGGAATAGGTTTTTTGTTGGGTCTAGGTCTAGGGTTAATGCTATGGGTAATGTAAGATCTAGGGTTCTAATTAGTGCTAGTTTAAGAGTTAGGATTATGGCTAGGTCTAGTGTTAGGTTTAGATTTTGGTTTAGAGTCAGTTTTAGAGCTAGGTTTAGTGTTAGTGTCAGGGTCAATGTTCAGATTAGAGTTAGGGTGAAAGCAAGAATCAGGTGTAGGGTTAGGTCTGTGGGTAGTTTTATTGTTTGGTTTAGGTTAAGGGTTATTGTTAGGGCTAGGACTAAGTTTTTGTTTAGTTCTTTGGCTAGAGTTATTGCTAGATTTAGGGTTAGGTTTAGGTCTAGGGGTAGTGTCAGGGTTAGGTTTAGGTAAAAGTTTACTGGTAGGGCTAGTTTCAGGGTTCAGTTTTGGGTTAGGGTCAGGTTTAGACCTATAATTAGTGTTATGGTCAGAATAAGGGTGAAGGTTAGGGTTAGGTTTTGGTTAGGTTTAGAGCTAGAATGAGGGCTAGGGTTTGGACTGATAATAGGATTAGTGTTTGTTTTAGCCTAAGGATTATGATTAGGACTAGGGTTATAATTATGAATAGGGTTTGGCTTAGGATAAGGGATAGGGTTAGAGCTAGGCTTAGAGATAGGGTTAGGGTTAGGTTTAGGGCTAGGGTTAGGGTTAGAGTTAGGGTTTAATCTAGTTTTAGGGCTCAGATTAGGGCTATTTTTGTTTTGGGGTTAAGACAAGGGTTAGTACTATGGCTGATGTCAGAACTAGGGTTATTATTAAGGTTAGTTTTAGGGTTAGGGTTTGGGCTAGGAATGGTGTTAGCATTTGCTTTATGATTAGGGTGATATATAGAGCTAGGCTTAGTGTTTGGATATGAGTCAGTGTAGGGTTAGTTTTAGTCCTAGGACTCAAATATGAGCTAGAGTTATGGCTAGTTGTAGGGTTAGTGTTTGGTTTAGGTTAGGTTTAGGGTTAGGGTAATGGCACGGTTTTGTTTTAGGGCTAGGGCTAATGTTAGGGTTAGTTTTATGATTAGCGATAGTGTTCAGCTAGTGGTAGGGTGAGGTTTAGGCTTAACGTTAGGGTTAGATTTAGAGTTTATAACCATAATTTAGAGTTATGGGTAGATCTAGGGTTAGGGCTAAGGTTTGGGCTAGTGTTAGGGTTACGGTAATGGACAGGTTTAGAAATAGAAATAGGGCTATGCTGAGGGTTAGAGTTATTCTTAGGGCTAGAGTTAGGGATTTGCTTAGGGTCAGGGTTAAATTAGGGCTAGATTAGTGCTAAGTTTAGTGTTAGGGTTATGCCCATAGTTAGGGCTAGAATTAGGGTTAATATTAGTGTTAGGGTTATGGTTAGTTTTAGTGGAAGTGATGAGGTTATGGCTAGGTTCAGTGGTAGGGTGAGGGTTAAAATTAGGTATAAGAATAGGGTGAATGTTTAGGTAGGATTAAGGCTAGGTTTAGGGCTTGGATGAGGGCTATGGTTTGTGTTAGGGTTAGAGCTAGGATTAGAGCTAGGGAAAATATCAGGTCTAGGGTTATGGTTAGAAATAGTGTCAACTTTAGGCTTATGGCTAGGTCTAGTGGAAAGTTAGATTTAGGGTAAAGATCAGGTTTGGAGCTAGGTGTATTATTATGGTCAGAGTCCAGTTTAGAGTTTGGTTTAGGATAAGGCTTAGAGTTAGGGCTCAAATTAGCATTAGGGTTAGGGTTAAAGTAATGCATAGTGTTAGGTTTAGGGTTCAGGTTTGGTTTAGAGTAATAGATAGGGTTAGTGTTAGTGATAGGATTAGTATTAGGCCTAGGGTCAGCATTTGGGTTATGTTTATGTTTAGGGTAAAAGATAGGGTTAGTGCTAGTGTTAGGGCTTGTATTAACCTTAGGATTTTGGCTAGGTTTAGAGATAGGCCTAGGGTTAGTGTTAGTGTTAGGTTTAGCAGAAGTGTTAGGGTTTGAGATAGGGTTAGGGCTAGGGTGAGGGTGAGAGTTAGAGTCAGGGCTACAGTTATGATTAGGTTTAGGGTTATGGCTTGGGTTAGCATTAGGATTAGGGTTATGTTTAAGGTAATGGATAGAGCTTGTGCTAGGATTTGTGCTATGGTTACAGTTAGGATTAGGGAGAGGTTTAGAGTTAGGTTGGGGATTAGGGCTATTGTTATGTTTAGGCTAAGGTTTAGAGTTTGATTAGGGTTAGGGCCAGGGCCAGTGTTAGGGTTAAGTTTAGGGATACATATAGGGTTAGGTTTATGCTTAGGTATATGTTTAAGGCTAGGATTGGGGCTAGGTTGTGTGTGAGGTTTAGGACTAATGTTAGTTGTATGGGTATTGTAAGAGCTAAGATTATGGTTATGGGTAGATTTAGGGTTTGTCTAGTGTTAGGGTTAGTTTTCCAGTTAGGATAAGGTTTAGAGCTAGGGTTAGTGTTAGCGTAATTGTCTAGAGTTAAGTCTAGGGTTATGGTTAGGGATAGATTTAGGGTTATGTTTATGGTTAGGTCTAGTGTAAGGATTCGATTTAGGGTAAGGGTCAAGTTTAGAGCTAGATGTATTATTAAGGTCAGGGTATGGCTTATGATTCAGTTTAGGTTAAGGTTTAGGTTTAGGGCTTTAATTAGCATTAGGGTTAGAGTTAGGGTTAGGTTAATGAATAGGCTTTGCATTAGGGTACAGGTTAGTTTTAGGGTAATGGATAGGTTTAGAGAATGTGATAGTGTTAGGGTTAAGCCTAGGGTTAGAATTAGGGTTAGGATTATGTTTAGGGTAATGGATAGGATTGGAGCTAGTGTTAGGGATAGGGTTATGGTTAGGATTAGGGCTAGGGTTAGGGTAATGTATAGAATTAGAGCTATGGTTAGGGCTATGATTAACGGTAGGATTAGGGCTAGGGTTTGGTTAGGATTTGGAATAGCTCTAGGGTTATGTTTAGGGTAAATTTTAGGCTTTGAGCTAGGGTTAGGTTTAAGGGGAGGGTTAGGATTAGGGTTAGGGCTCGGGTTAATCTAGGGTTACACTGAGGGCTAGGTTTAGGCCTAGGATTAGGGCTAGGTTTTGTGTTATTTTAGGCCTAGGGTTAGGGCCATGGGTAGTTAAGAGCTAGGGTTATCATTAGGGCTAGATTTAGGGTTAGTGTTATGGCTAGTGTAGTTTTAGGATTAGGTTTTGAGTAAGGGTGAGCTTTGGAGCTAGTTTTATGTTAGAGTCATGGTCACTGCTCAAGTTAGAGTGAGTATTGGGGTTAGTGCCAGAATTAGGACTAGGGTTAGGTTTAGAAGTAAGGTTAGTGTTTGGGTTATGTTAAGGGTGTTTGTTAGTGCTAGAGCAAGGTTGTTGTTCAGGTCTAGGGCTAGAGTTATGGCTAGATTTAGGATTAGGCTTGGGTCTAGGACTAGTGTTAGGTTTAGGTTTAGGTATAGGATTACCAGTAGGGCTAATGTTAGGGTTCGGGTTCGGGTTAGGGTAAGGTTTAGACCTACTGTTAGTGTTAGGATCAGTGTAAGTTTCAGGGTAATGATTAGGGTTTGGGTTATGGTTAGAGCTAGAATGAGGTCTAGAGTTAGGACTAGTAATAGGGTTAGGGTTTGGGTTAGGCTATGGATTAGGGTTAGGTCTAGGGTTAGCATTAGGTTTAGGGTTTGGATTAAGATAACAAATAGGATAAGAACTAGTGTTAGGGGAGTGTTAGGGACTGGCTGATGGCTGGGGTTAGTGTTAGGGTTAAATTAGGGTTAGCACTCAGATTAGGGCCAGATTTTGGTTTAGGTTAGGGCTAGTGTTAGGGCTACAGCTAATGTACAAACTAGGGTTATGATTAGGGCCAGTTTTTGAGTTAGTGTTATGGCTAGATCAAGTGTTAGGGTTAGAGTTAGTGTTAGCGTGATGTTTAGAGCTAGAGTTAGTGTTAGGGTCAGGGTCAGTGTTCTGGTTAGTGTTAGCTTTAGAGTTAAAGCCAGAATTACCACTAGGGTTAGGTCTAGGGGTAGGGTTAGTGTTTGGTTTAGGTTCAGTTTTATTATTAGGGCTATGGCAAACCCTAACACTAACACTAAGCTAACCCTAATCTTAAGAGAAAACCTAACCCTAACACAGTCCCTAACACAAACACTAAGCCTAAACCTACCACTAACCCTAACCCTAACCTAAAACCTAACTTTAACTCTAACACTAGACTTAACACTAACCCTAAACCTAAAACTAACCCAAACACCAAACTTAACCCTAAATGTAACACTAAGCCTAACACAAACCCTAACCCTAACACTAACCCTAACACTAACCCTAACCATAACCATAACTTTAACCCTAACACTAACCATAACCCTAAACCTAATCCTCAACCTAAGACTAAACCTAACCCTAACACTAAACCTAACACTATCCCTAAACCTAACACTAAACCTAAACCTAACCCTTACCCCAACTCTAATCCTAACTATAACACAGAACCTAACCCTAACCCTAATCATAACATTGGCATTAACCCTAACCCTAATCTGAACTGTAACCTTAACCCTAACCCAAACCCTAACACTAAACCTAAACTTCAACCTAAACCTAATGCTAACCCTAAACCTTACCTAACTCTAACCATAAACCAAGCACTAACCCTATCCCTAACACTAACCCTAACCCTAAGAATAACCCTAAAACTTACCCTACCCCTAACCCTGACCCTTACCGTAACACTAACCCTAACATAATTCTAATCCTAACCCTAATGCTAACCCTAACCCTAAACCTACACCTATTCCTAACATTCACCCTAACACAAACCCTAACACAAACAATAACCCTAAACCTAACCCAACCCTAAACCTATCCCTTACCTAACCCTAACCATAACTCTAACACTAACCATAAAACTAAAGCTAAAACTAACCCTAACACTAACACTAATTCTAACCCTAATCGTAACTCTAACCCTAATTCTAAAACTAACCCTAAACCTATCCCTAACTCTAACAGTATACCTAAACCTAACTGTAACACTAACACTAACACTAACACTAACCTTAACTGTAACCCTAACAAGAAACCTATACCGAACCCTAACCCTAACCCTCACTCTAACCTAACCCTAACCCTAAAAATAACCAAAAACCTAAACCTATACGTAACTTTATCACTAAATCTATTTTAACCCTAAGCCAAACACAATCCCTATCCCCAAACCTGTCCCTAAACCTAACTCTAATCCTAAACCTAACCCTAACAAAAACACTAACACTAAACCTAACCCTAAATCTAACACTAAAACGAACCCTAACCCTAATCCAACACTAAACCTAACATGAACCCTAATCCTTAACCTAACCCTAAGCGTAACTCTAACCCTAATCTTAACCCTAACAAAAACCATAACCAAAACCATAACTCTAACCCTAAATTTACCCTAATCCTAAACCTTACCTATCCCTAACCCTAACCCTAACACGATCTCTAATAAATACCTTAATTCTATCACTAACCCTAAGCCTAATCATAACTCTAAACCTAATACTAATGTTTATCCTAACTCTAACCCTAACCCAAACACTAACATTAACCCTAAATCTAACCCTAAATAAAACACTAACCCTAACCCTAATCCTAACCATAACACTAACCCAAACACTAAACATAGCTAACCCTAATCTTAACAGAAACTATAAACCTAACACTGTCCCTAACACTAACCCTAAACCTAACCCTAACAAGTATCCAAATTCTAAACCTAAATGTTACACTAAAACTAACCTTAACCCTAACGCTAACCTAACCCTATACCTTACCCTAACACTAATATTAACCCTAAGACTATCCATATCAATAACCCTAAACCTAAACCTAACCCTAACTGTAACATTAAACCTAAACCTAACCTTAACCCTAATGCTAACCCTAACCCTAAACCTATCTCTAACTTTAACACCATCCCTAACACTAACCCTAACATTAAACCTAGCCCTAAACCTAAACCTAACCCTAAAATGAACCCTAAAACTTACCTTACTACTAACCATAACTCTAAACCAAATTCTAACCATAACACTAACACTAACCCTAACCCTAACCGTAACCATTACCCTAATACTAACCATAACACCAACTGTAAACCTAACCCAAACTGTAACCCTAAACCTAACCCTAACCCTTACACTAACCCTAACTCTAAACTTAACCATAACACTAACACTAACTCTAACACTAAACCTAAACCTAACCCGAATGCTAATATAACCCTAAGCTCACTCTATCCCTAACGCTAACCCTAACACTAAGACTAAACCTAACACCAACCCTAACCAAAACACTAATCCTAACCCTAAATGCAACACTAACCCTAAACTTTACCGTAAACCTAAACCTAAACCTAACACTAAGTATAAAAATATCCCTAACACGATCCCTAACCCTAACCGTAAATCTAACAACAACCCTAACCCTAACCCTAACATGAACCCTAAACATAACCCTACACCTAACCCTAACATAACACTAAACTTAAACCTAACCCTAATACTAACCCTAACACTAAACCTAACCCTAAACATATTCCTAACACTAACCCTAACACAAATCCTAAACCTAATCCTAACCCTAACACTAAACCTAAACCTAACCCTAAGCCTAACACTAACCCTAACACAAATCCTAAACCTAATCCTAACCCTAACACTAAACCTAAACCTAACCCTAAGCCTAACACTAACCCTAACCCTTACCTGAACCTTAAATCTAACTGTATCCCTAACCCTAACTTAAACACAAACACTAACCCAAACCTTAACCCTAACCTTAACCTAATCTAAATGTTAACACTTACCTAAACCTAACCAATATGCTAAGAGTAACACAAAACATAACCCTAACCATAACCCACAACCAACCCTAACCCTAACCCTAAAAGTAACCCTAAACCTAGCCTTAACACTAACACTAACCCTAACACTAACACTAACTCTAACACAATCCCTAACCCAAACCATAACCCTTACCCTAATCTAAACCTGACCCTCAACCTTAACTAACCCTAAGCACTAACCAAACCCAAACACTAACTTTAACCCGAACCAAACTATAGCACTAACCCTAACCTTAAAACTAAACCTAACACTAACTCTAACCTTAACCCTAACCCGAAACATAACACTTATTTTAACCCTAACCCTAATCTTAACACGAATCTTATCTTTAACCCTAACTCTAAATCTAACACTAACCCTAACTGTAACACTACACCTAACCCTAAACCTAACCCTAAACCTATCCCTAACCTTAACACTATCCCTAACCCCAACCCTAACACTAACCTTAACCCTAAACCTAAACCTAACCCTAACCCTCCACCTAACCCTAACCCTAACTGTTACACTAAACCTAACCCTAACCCTAAGCATAACACTAACCCTAACCGTAAACCTATCCCTAACCTTAACATATCCATAACCCTAACCCTAACACTAACTCTAACACTGACACTAACCTTAACGCTAACCTTAAACCTATACCCTAAACCTAACAAGAACCCTAACTCTAACACTAACCCTAAAAATAACCCTAAAGCTATCCATAACCCTAACCTTAAATCTAACCTGAAGCCTAACACAAACCATAACCCAATCCATAACCCTAACCCTAACCTAATCCTAATGCTAAATCTTACCTAACACTAACATTAATTTTAACCAGAGCACTAACCCTAAAACTAACCTTTACCTAAAACTAACTTTAATTTTAACCAGAGCACTAACCCTAAAACTAACCCTTACCTAACACTAATCTTAATTCTAACCAGAACACTAACACTAACACTAACCCTGATCCTAACACGCACCCTAACTCTCACTCTACCACTAAACCTAAGCCTCACCCAAACCCTAACTCTAACCCTAAACTAACCTAAACATAACCCTAACCTTAACACTAAGACTAACCCTAACCCTAAACCTAACACTAACCCAAATGCTAATACTAACTCTAAATCTCACCATAACCCTAACCATAATTCTAACTCTAACCCTAAACGTAACATTTACCCTAACCCAATCACTAATCCTAACCCTATCCCTAACACTAACTGTAACAGGAACACTAAACCTAACCCTCATGCTAAACCTAAACCTAACACTAAACCTAAACCTAAACCTAACAGGATCCCTAACCCTAAACCAAACCATAACCCTAACACAAATCCTAACACGAACCCTACACCTAACACTAACCCTAACCCTACACCTAACACTAACCCTAACCCTACACCTAACACTAATCCTAAACC